>NW_025845568.1:0-1247 GCF_002878395.1 Capsicum annuum | reverse complement strand
TCTCTTCAAATTGATGTGTGTATATATATACTAGTTTAATCGCACGTGTAACATTTGATTATTTGAAATTAAATGATTTTATCTATTGCGAAGATTTTTAATAAAGTGTAAAAATTCAAATCATTTTTCAAAAATCTTTCATACTTTAATATAATATTATAAACATATACACATTTATATTTTCCAATTCAAGTGGTTGATGGATATCACTTTTGCGTTTGTGTACCTCTTTTCCTTATTGCTACAGGCTAAGAGAGACGCATCAATTTGAACCATATTTGTGTTACGATTATTTTTTTATATATATTTAAAATGTTTCTTTATTTTAAAGTCATATCTTTACAAATTTATTGACTGCATTTTATTAGGTACTTAAAACATTTAAAAATCTGGAACTTCTTAATTTTTTATTATTCTAATAGTTTTATATTTATTTTTAGATTTTTCAAATCTTCTTAAAATCAAATTTAGTTAATTTAGAATTCTTAAACTAATAGAAAGAGTGTAAGTTGTCATTAATTTTGATGACTTCTAATAAGGAAAGATTTTACCATAAATATATTTAATTAATTTCCAACCCTTAAATTAGAAAAAGATATAGAAATTTTGATGTCTTCTAATAAGAAAAATTTTTTATCATAAATATATTTAATTAATTTTCAACTCTTAAATATTAGGAAAAAATAGCGAAAAGGATAATTTTTTCTAAAGCAAAGACTTTTAATGAATTACAAAAGGTTCAATTCTGTTATAAAACAAGAAAGAATAAAGAAGAAGAGTAGAGAGAATAAAGAAAGTAATTGTTATTTCTTCTCTTGAGGGATGATTTACAATGAAGGAAACCCTTCTATTTATAAGGGAAATTTGCCCTAGTTTCATACTAAAAGACAAATACATCAAATCCTGATAGACATCAAATAGATCTTGATAGATCTTGATAGACATTCACTATAATTGATATATATCATAACACTCCCCCTTGAATGTCTAACAATACGCATATGGGCTGCCTCATTAAAAACCTTACAAGGAAAACCCAGAGGGACAAAACCTCGTAAGAGAAAAAAAGTACAGCGCGTATTAGCTCCCCTTAATAAGAACATCCTTGAACCTTTGCATTCCGATCTTGTGCACTATCTTCTTGAAAGTTGCAGTTGAAAGAGACTTGGTGAATAAATCAGCCACATTATCACTTGAACTAATCTGTTGTACGTCAATATCACCATTTTTTTGGAGCTCATATGTAT
>NW_025845567.1:424-2633 GCF_002878395.1 Capsicum annuum | reverse complement strand
TCAAAACATAAAAGTAGAAATGTTATTTCAGTGATTAATCATCAAGAGTATAGGAAAACTACAAGTTAGTTCTCCTTTGAAAAAAAGTTACAGGAACGTCTATTGTGCCCCTCATGTCCGTACAGTCCACAACGATTTGTACTTAATGAAAGTGTTTCGCTTGATTTTTTCTTTCTCCCTCTCTTACGTCTTTCTAGAAGCCTTTTATAAATCGGAGGCAAAACTTCTTCCTCATGTACACTGTTAGGAACATTTCAGTCCTTTTTATCTGACATTGGAATAATTGAAAGTTCATATGTCTTCACCAAAGTGCTCGACTTGTAGTAATTTGAGTAGTATGGTCCAAAATCTTTTACATATTTCGACTTCAAGACAACAATCTGATCTATTTGAAACCTTTCACTGTTGCACGAGCCACTTTCGAGGTTGATGATGTACTTTCTCCTAGATTTATAAACTGAGTATGTGTAGGTTAATGAAGCCTTCACCTGAACAACAAAAAAAAAGATCAAAAATATTAGTATTTTATTAACATAATACTACATCTAAATGTATATAAAGAATCCATAAAATTTTAACATACCATCATCCTCATATCTTTCACCCCGTTAAGTGTTAAAATTTCTTCAAACCTCTGACCCAAAGTAGTATTTGTATATGAAGCTAATCTCACTATTTTTACAGTTTCAATAACCAAACAAAATTCGCACTTCCTCTAAGAATTCAAATATTGGCAATTTTCGGACCTCCGTCAAATACCCATTAATACACTCAATAATATTCGAAGTTAATTAAATTTTTTTCTTTAAAGAGATCAATAATCAATGTTGAAATTGTTTTTGATTTATGTTTTCATTTGATTTAATTTTTATATATTTGTCGTTTTCAAAATTTGAATTTCAGTAGTTGTTACATAATTTAAGGGACGCAGTAATCCACTTATTTAATTATTTGTGTTAATAACATTCTTAATAGCAGGGACATCCTTTATTTCTATTTTTTAAGAAACCTAAAATTTCGAATATACTTAAGTTACTATGTATATGTCGGTTATCTTATGTATATGATTCGGGAGAGAGAATAAAATAATTTTAAAAATGGGAGAGAGTGTAAATACTTCTAATAGGGTTGAAATTTATATTATTTATACTAATTATGGGTTCATTAGACAAATTTATATAATCAATCAGTCTCTATGTAAATAATATTAGCTCCTTTTATGTTTTAATAAACGTCAAACAATATAAATTTCGACATTTTTGTAGCTTAATCATAGAAATTTTTGATATTTTACATAATTGCTGAAAATTTAAATTTTAGATCTGTCGAGATACATAATTAGCTCTCGATGCATCTAACGAAGATACATTTTTTTCTTTATAAAGATACATAATTAGCTCCCGATATATTTTTTTCGATTTTGAATCTGTCGAGATACATAATATATCCAACGAAAATACATTTTTTCATTTGTAAAGATACATAATTAGCTCTCAATATATTTTTTTCAATTTGGATCTGTCGAGATACATAATTTGCTCACGATACATCCAACGAAGATACATAATTAGTTAAAAATTTTGTAATTACTTTGTAAGAGTGAAAATTTGTGTAAATATAAGAAGTTAAGGTGTATGTTTATGTTACTTTTTTGTTTAATAAATGGCCTTCGGCCTCTTTTACCAAAGAAAAAAATGAAGAGAGACAGAATATATTAATCAAACATAGTAAGATTTTTTTTAAAAAAAATTACCAAATAGAGAGAGAATCAATATATCGGTGATACAGAGCTAATTGAAGAGAACGAATCACTATATTAGAGAGAATTATTGTACCACTGATACAAAGTAGTTTATTATATTATGATAAAGAGTGAATTTCAGGAGCTGTTGTTGTATTTAGTAATTACTAGTTTAGGAATATACGTGTCACACCCCCTTTTTACGTACTCTAAAAGATTGGTTTATATTTTAAGTTCGAAAGGGTTTTAATTATTAAAGTGACAAAAGATGAAAATTTATTTAGGAAAAGAATTATTTATATTTTTTACTCAGAGTCGCCACTTGGCATAATCTAGTGTGCCAAGTCACCATTAGAAAATCCTTTTCAAAACCATTTGACTCTTTAAATCGGTTTTTGAACAGAGACTCCGGCTAAGGAATTCTGTTGACCGAGGGGAAGGTGTTAGGCACCCCTCGATCCCGTGGTT
>NW_025845567.1:0-324 GCF_002878395.1 Capsicum annuum | reverse complement strand
AGAGTGTATCAACTATTTTGGCATTACGAAATGTATAAACCACACAAAAGCACGCAAAATAATCAAACAATAAACAAAACAAAACAATCCAAAAATATAAAGTCTAGTCCAATTATTACAACCCGAAATAAAAAGGTACTGAAAGTAAACCTACGCTAATCCTAAACTAAGCTCCAATGCTTTACCCGATGCCTCGGGCCTTCACCACGAACGTCCTCCGGGTACATGATACCTCGGGGCATTCTCCGATGAATAAATATATACAGATACTTCGGGGCATTCCCCGGCCAAATTATACAATTGAATTAAATGCGACAAAAAAAC
>NW_025845566.1:384824-523838 GCF_002878395.1 Capsicum annuum | reverse complement strand
TCTGGTTTCCGCTAAGAGAAAAAACAAAAGATTCGCGGATCGAACCAGCAAAATTAAACTGAATTTTAAAGGAAAAAAAAAAAGAAAGGGATGCAACACGAGGACTTCCCAGGGGGTCACCCATCCTAGTACTACTCTCGCCCAAGCACGCTTAACATCGGAGTTCTGATGGGATCCGGTGCGGTAGTGCTGGTATGATCTCATCCGTCATACCCAGCACTCCAAATTTTATTATGCCTCTTTCTCCTACGCCGCCAGTCACACACAGTTCAAACAATATATCTAATCCCCTTCACACTTTTAATATAGTATAAATGAACATAATAGGGTGGTGGAGAGTTTGGCAGTAGCCCCTAAATCTGTATATAAATTTAAACTAATCATTATTAAATCTCCAAACACATCGTCAGGCCCCTAAATTTGGCACCAACTTTTATTTTGACACCTCAAGTAAGCATTGTGCATTTTAAACACCTAAGCTCGTATTTCACTATGTCATTTCTGACTTAGTACATTATTTTGTTGCTCAAAATTTGAGGGGAGAGTTGACATTTTAGACACTTTGGAAAACTTATTTTGACGAAGAAATAGTATTCTTAAAAAAATTAGAAAAAGAGACACCCTAATAGGACCACACAAAAAAGTGTCAACCCTAGCACATAAGTTTAAAAAGATGAACTTTAGTTACACCCCCACTTCATCCCTTATGTTTTAGAAACTACACTTTAGCCCATGTCCAAAAATATAAATATTAGATATTTAATTAAAACAAAAAGAAGCTCAAGCTTCTCAACCAAGCTTGACTAGCATCCATTATTTTGCAATTTTCCAGTGATTTTCTAGCCATTATTCAGTGATTTTTCATTGATTTTTATGGCATCCATCAAGAAGTGACATTACCTTCATTATTTTAAGTCATTTTCTAATACTTTTATTCCCACATTTTCATCCATTTTCCTTCAAAAAACTTGAAAATCAGTCTCACTTTTTGAAATTGATTCTAGGCTCAATAGCAACATTCCTACACTCCGTAGCTTGTTTCAAATCTCTAACGCATTGCATTATTCTGATGGTTATCAAAAGAACAATACCACATATTGTCAAAAATCAGGTAAGAAAAATACGATTACAGTGTATTAAGTCTAGGATCATAAACCACTTGTTAGGTCTATTAAATACTATCATCGAGGTATATCATGTCTATTATAGAATACATAGTTATCAGTGGTAAATTTTGCATGAATGGGAGTAGACTCCAAAATATAGACTCCAAAATATTAGATTTGTAAATCCATGACAGTTGCCATTGCCCTTCATCATAATGGTTCACACGCCTATATGGTTAAAAGCATAAGAGAGAGCAAAGAATTAAGTTGAAATCCAAGCGATGTGATCATTAGTTATTGGATGAACAAGAGTGATAAAGTTTATCCAACGTTCGTAAGGAATGATAGACACATGTAATTTTATATTCTTTGCATTGATTTTGATAATTTCAGGTCTATTTTAAGGGTTAAAGTTGTTGAAAAATCTCAGGAACAAGCATCCACATCAACCCCACCCCCAACAGTGGATAATAGCTCAATGGAATATGATTGTATGGATGGTTATGCATGGAATAATTCTGAAGAATTTAAAGAAGAGGAGTGTGAAGGAGGTGCCAAGGGGCCGTTTGGACCATAACAATCCACTCTTTCTCAGATGGAAGTGATCTTTGTGTAGGATAAATTTTCAATGACAAGAAAAAATTAAAGATATTCTTGAAGAAGGTGTTGTTGAAGAAGTTTTTAAATAACACTATGGACAAGACTCGTAATTGGTAATATAAGGTGAGTTGTGTAGATCATATTACCAGTATATGGTGTTTGCAGGTTTGAACGGAACTGTAATACCCCGCACTTTCCTAGCTCAGTTCAACCCTTAGTACATTGCTATAACACTTAAAACCTGGAAATACAGTTAAGTGTTGATGGGTTTAGTTATTTTTTACTCCCTTCGAACTTTGAGGATTTTGAAGATGACCTTCTAGGCTTCGAGATGATGATTTTTGAGTTGATTTTATATTCAAGGATGTAAGTAGCATGGCTTGGGTAAGTTTTGGATTTTTCAAACATGGTTCGAATGGTGGTTGGATTGGAAAAATAGTAGCCCACTTTGATTAGGTCGTGTTGCGGTGAGTATAGCGGTGAGGAGGGTCACTGCATTGGGGTGAAGGGAAAAAAGCCATTCGCCAAATTCCAGTGAGTCACCACAATTGAACTGCATCACTATGGGTATCGTGATGACTCACTCACCGTGTCATGATGGAGGCCATTTCGGCAATTGACAATTTCCAGTGAGCCACCGTGATTCCACCGCATCGAGGTGGGTATCCCAATAACCCACTCACCACGCTGCGGTAAAGCCTCTATCGGCACTCCAGTTCCGAACTTAAACTTTCAAGGGCAATTTAGTCTTTTCCCAAGCCCCAAGTCATGGAAAGTAGAAGATTTAGGCTATTTGGAGAAACATATACTCATTATTCATCAATTTTCTCTCCAAGGAAACCCTAGAGTTTCAAATTCCAAGAAAACCCAAATTCCACCATTCTTTTTCCAAGATAATTTAAAATTCATAGTTCCCAGTTCAAGATCTCCAAGAAACAATCTTCAAGAGCGTAAATAGGAATTCAAAATCAAGTTTCTTCATCTCTTCATCTATTACTGTATGTTGAGTTATGAACAAGGATAATCCTTTAGCCCTTGTGCCCAAAACTAACTTTTAATGATGTTTTACATGAATTTACATGAATTTCAATTTAGGGTTCATACCCAATGATCATTATTTACAGATTATAATATAACTAGTGACTTGAACGATGTATTGCATCTCTATTATTATATGTCCATATGTTGGGTTTGTTTTACATACATTGAGAATTTAAATTGCATTCTTTTGACTAGAATGATTAAAGAAATTTCAAGATCATATTTATCAAGCATGAAAACATGGTGATTATTTGACATAAGTTAAAGTATAGGTATTAAGCCCTAGTTTGAATATTTATATTTCAAGAAGATGTTGCTTTTAAGCACCCTATAACTATTTAAAAAAGATGTTGCTTTTAATCACCCTATGACTATCTTATATTCAAATTTTTCAGAAAATATTTGATCTTTTGATCCACAGTTAAGATATGGAATCCACTTTACAGTTTCATTATAGTTTACAGAAAATAGATTAGTTTTGATTATTGTTTAAAATAAACATGTGCATAATTGGTTTTCATTATAAACCTTTATGCTAGTTTTTAAAGTGGATTTCCTACAGAATGATCATACAGATTAAAGGGAGTAGCATTTAGCACTGAGCGGTAAGTGTGGGTTTACCGCATCCTACTTTCCAAGATCTATGAGCCAATGTAGGTACATATTTAGATTATTCCCATTTCTATATGGATGGCATTTAGAAGTGTGATCACTTAGCTCAGGTTATACTTCTTGGAAAGATTATGATACCTCTCCCCAACATAAAGTTTCCCCCTAAGAAGAACTAGATGTTGGACTCCATAATAGCTCACATGGTTTATGTCGGTTAGAAGAACCTCCCTACAGCCTACAAAAAAGAGTAATCCTAACTGAAAAGCTTTTAGAACTACGTATTATGAATCACAAGATTTATACAATATGCTTTATTATTCATGATTTATGATGTTCAACTTTCAGTTATTCAAGCCTATATGCCAATATGAGTCATCTATACTTAGCAAGCTTCTTTTACAAGTTTATATAAACATCGAGATATTTTTTTACTTAGGAATTCACCCCTACATACTTAGTATATTCCAGAAGTATTGATCCACATATATCTCTATGTGTTAAATTGTTTAATAATGTAGGTTCAGGTGCTCAGTTTCAGCAGTGTGAGTTTTTTTCAAGCATCTCCATATGCATCTCTATAGTTAGTGAGTCCTCATAGTTTGGGGAACCAGTTATTCAGTTTTTCCTCTTATTAAAGTAGTTGATTAAGTATTTTTAGTTAGGTCGAGTCAGCTGAGGGTTTTTCCTAGTGGCTCTCTAGTTGTTAGTAGTAAAGGATTGTCAAACTACTAGTTATGATTTAGATTTCTAGTGTTGATTTTCCAGACTTTTAAATCAAGTATTTTTAGATATTATGCTCAGCTAATTCCAGTTTAGATCATAAAGAAATCCATAATTCTTCTTTGATTATATGTTTTTAATCTATTATTAGGTTCAAATTTATCAAAAGGCTTAAAGGATTAGCCTGAGAGTACTTGTAGTCTTGAGCACTGTGTAATGCCTCGAGACTTTTTTTTTGGGGAATTACAAACATGGTATTAGAGCCTAAGATTTTAAAGAGTCCTGGGAAGTCAGATAATCTGCGTTATGTAGAGTCTTGGTCATTGGTGTGAAGCACGCCATATTTATGAGCAAGAGGTGACGAAATATTTTAGGAAGTCACTCTTTTTTTTCATGATGTGTTGTGCTTATAGATATCCCTATCCGCATTTAACTTGTGATCTTACATAATAGAATATGCCTCCTTGTAGATCTAATTCCCATAGAAATGATAACCATCCACCCAACCTGTTGATCCTCTGAATGGGAATGTGTCTAATGCTGAATTCCGGCACCCTTTTAGGTGTTGGCCTAAGCGGTGACTGCCAATGTTTAGGAAAACTATCGGGATGTAGTCCCACATTAGCAAGAGGGTGATTTAGCTGCATCTAGACTTCATGACTTTATAAGGATGAATTTGCCTTAATTCTTTGGGTCGAAGGTAGGTGAGGATCGACAACTATATCTTGATGAGGTAAAAAAATCACCTAAGTTATGCATGTTACTGAAGATAAGACTGTAGAATTAGCATCTATTGATTTTAGAATGTTGCTTATGATTTGGTTGTTATGTGGAAGAAAGGTAAGGGTGAAAATTCAACTCCTATGAGTTGGTAGGTGTTTTAGGATGTGTTTCCAGAAAGGTTTTTTTTGTGTGAGTTGTGAGAAGCAAAGATTGAGGAGTTCATGAACCTGAAGTAGGGCTCGATAACTATGAAGGAGTACTGCCTTAAGTTCAAACTAGTATTCTAAGTATGCTCCTGATTTGATAGCTGACCCTAAATATAGTATGAGTAAGTTCATTACCAGAGTGTCTGGTTTAGTAGTGAAGGAGTGTAGAACTACTATACTTATTGGGGATATGGATCTTGCTAGACTAATGACTCATGTTCAACAAATTGAGGCAGAAAAGTTGAAAAAGAGAGATAGAGGAAATAAGAAGGCTAGAGCTGGGTAGTTTGAGTACGACAAATTGAGATTTGCTAGGGGAAATCATTCATAATTTCAAGTTCGCTTATCTTTGTTGGTGCCATCTTTAACCAGTGCTCCCTTATCCAGAACCAAGCAGGAGCAGTGGGGTAGGACTTTTGTATCCTGATCTCAAATAGTGTGAGTAGAAAACCCAATCATCCTGCATGTGCTAACTGTGGTATGAATTATCCTGGAGAGTGTTTGTTAGGACAAAAAAGGTTGTTTTGGATATGGTAAGTTAGGAAATAAAATCAAAGAGTGCCCATATGATATCAAGGAAATAGGGATATTCGTCCCCAACCTCAGGCTACTAGCGCACCAGCTCCTCTAGGTGGCCCAGCCCCTCCTCAGGGTGCATTATCCAGTATCGGTGGCAGTCAATGCCAGAATTGGTTCTATGCTTTATCATCTCGCCAAGAGCAGGGGAGTTTAGCAAATATTGTTACTGGTATGCTTTGTATCTTTTATCTTGATGTTTATGTGCTATTACACCCAGGTTCAAATCACTCTTATGTGACTTCGTTGGTTGCGGTAAATTTTGGAGTAGGCCCTGGAAATCTTTCTAAGCCCTTCTTAGTTTCTACCCTAATGGGTAAGTCAGTTATTGCCAAACAGATCTATATAAAGTTTCCTATCACTGTCCTTTGTAAGATCATGTTAGAAGACCTAATAGAGTTAGATATGATAGACTTTGACCTTATTCTAGGAATGGATTGGATTCATTCCTATTATGCATCCATAGATTTTTGCTCTGGAGTGGTGAAGTTTCAGTCTCCTGATGAGCCAGTGCTTGAGTGGAAAGGTAATTCAGCGTCTCCTATGAGTTATTTCATATACTATATTGAGGCCAGAAAGTTGATCTATAAAGGGTGAATTAATCATTTAGTTCAATTCAAAGAAACTAAGTCCTAGGCTTTGTCAATTCCATCAGTCTGTGTAGTCAATGAGTTTTCAAAAGTATTTACTGAAGATTTACAAGGGGTACCTCCCAAAAGAGAAATAGAATTTAGCATTAATGTTCTTTCTGATACTCAGCCCATCTTTATTCCTTCATATTGTATGACTCCAGCCAAGCTTAAAGATTTAAAGGATCAAATCAAATATATTTTAGATAAAGGTTTCATAAGCCTAGTGTTTCTCCATGGGGTGCTCCCTTCCTATTCGTCCGATAAAAAAAGAGGGTTCTCTGCAAATGTCATTGACTATCATTAGCTGAATAAACTCACAGTTAAAAAAAGATATCCACTTCTCAGAATTGATGACTTATTTGATCAAGTCCAAGGTGCAAGCTACTTCTCCAAGATAGACCCTAGAACCGACTATCACCAGGTTAGATTAAGGGAGTGTGATATTCCGAAGATTTTAGAACCCGTTATGGTCATTTTGAATTCCTAGTCATATCTTTTGGACTAAATAATGCTAAGTAGCCTTCATATACTTGATGAACAGAGTGTTCACACAGTTTTAGACACGTTTGTCATAGTATTTATTGATAATATTCTTGTCTATTAGCATAGTGAGAATGACCATACAGACCATCTTAGAATGGTGTTACAGACTCTTAAAGACCACCAGTTGTTCACCTAATTCAACAAGTGTGAATTTTGGCTAAGGTCAGTAGCTTTCCTCAGTTATATTGTTTCTGGTGATGGCATTAGAGTTGATCCCTAAAAGAGCCAAGCTGTGAGAAACTATCCTAGACCCATTTCTTCATCAAACATCAGGAGTTTCTTGGGTTTAGCCAGCTATTACAGATAGTTTGCTAAAGGGTTTTCATCCATTGCATCTCGTATGCCCATATTGACTCAGAAGAACGTTAAGTTTTAGTGGTCAGATTCTTATGAGAAGAGTTTTCCGGAGTTGAAGGCTCGACTCACTTCAACTCTAGTCTTAGCATTACCTGAGGTATAGATGCATTTTTTGTTTATTGTGATGCTCTAAAGTTGGTCTGGGTTTTTTACGTAGAGAGGTAGAGTCATATATTATTCTTCTAGGCAATTTAAGCCTTACAAGAAAAACTATCCTACTTATGATCTTGAATTAGTTGTTGTTATGTTTGCTTTAAAAATATTAAGGCACTATCTTTATGGGATGCATGTTGGTGTATTTAAGGACTACAAAATTCTAAAATATGTTTTTACGTAGATATAAATAAATATTCATCAGAGAAGTTGGTTAAAATTAGTGAAAGATTATGACATGAGTGTTTTGTATCATCCAGGCAAGGCCAATTTTATGGCATACACCCATAGTAGACTGTCGGTGGGTAGTCTTGATCATGTAGAAGGTGATAAGAAAGAGTTGGTTCGAGAAGTTCATCAGTTTGCTAGACTAGGTTTATCATTAGTTGATTCGGTTGAGGGGAGTGTTTGGGAATGGAGCAGTGTAGAATCTTCATTGGTTTTCAAGGTAAAAGAGAAACAAGATAAGGATTAGAATATAGTTAAGTTGAAGGAATCAGTCAGAGAGCAGAAGGTAGAGGTTTTCTCCTAAGGTGGAGATGGCATGTTGAGATAATAGAGTAGATTATATGTATCATGTGTTGATAATTTAAGGTAGCGAATTATGGAAGAAGTTCATGGTGCGCATTACTCTATTCACCCAAGTGGTAATAAGATATACCTAGATTTGCGGGAAGTCAATTGGTGGTGTGGTATGAAAAATAATATTGTAGAGTTTTTGGCTAAGTGTTCTATTTTTCAATAGGTTAAGGTAGAGTACCAAATGCCTGGTGGCACCTTGCAGGAGTTTAGTATTCCCACCTGGAAGCGAGAAGTGGTGAACATGGATTTTGTAACAGGGTTACCCCATTCACATCGTCAGCATTATTCGCCTTGGGTAATTGTAGACAAATTCACCAAATAAGCCCATTTCCTGTCAGTTCATACGTCCTACTCAACCTAAGATTATGCTAAGCTGTATATTTTAAATTGGTCAAATTGCATGGAGTTCCTTTGTCTATTATTTCAGATTGGGGTACTTAGTTTACCTCTCATTTTTGGAAAGCCTTTCAGAAGGGTCTTGGTGCCCAAGTTGTAACGCCTTGAAATCTCATCCCGAGACATCACACGGTGATCAAGGCTGCGAGTAGCCCCAAGTTAACCCTTTGAGCCTGTTACTAAATCTGGAGCTTACTTCAAGATAAACTGATCAAGTAATAGTATTGTATTATATTAAATCTGAACTGAAGCAGACTGAAAACACTATATGAATGAAAAATGCTGAAGGTCTGGAAATCAACTAATACTCCAACAATCCTCTACTACTAAAGAACTATAGAGACATTTGGACAAAGCCCCAACTGACTCAGACATCATGGTAAATGGTAAATCAATTACTATGAAAGCTCAAAAATCTGAAGAAGTAGGCCTCAAATAATGAGGAATCACCAAATCTAGAAGCGTAGATAGAGATGCTCGAAGTACTCAGGCTGCTGACGCTGAGCACCTCAACGTACATTATAAGAAAATGTAGCACATAGACGTATATGTGGATCCGTACTTTGAGGATGTACTGAGTATATGGCGGTGTAATGCATAAGAAAACATTACCATAATTTATAAAACCATGCATGCTAAATGTAAATGACTCACCTAAGATGGAATGTCTAAAATACTGAAATCTAAAATCATTCATAGCAAATTAAGCTTTATAAATCTGGTGAGTCGTGACATTTAGTTCTAAGGATTGTACTTATACCTTTTCTATAAGTCATACTGGTTAAGTGTAGAAATAGCTCACGTTTAAATCTCAAACTAATACCATTCTGGTGAGCCTCTACGCTTAGTTTTCTAAAATATTTTTAGTCATTTCCTTTCTTTTGAGACTTAGAGATTTTGAAAAATCTTGGACTTTGGAACTTAGGGACTCGGGGGCTTTAGGCTTGGGAGTTTATTCTAACCGACATAAACAATATGAGCTGACATGGAGTCCAACGTCTTACCCACGTTGGGGAGAGTTGTTTTACCATTGCCATCGGAATAGAACCTTAACTTAAGTGATCACTATCTTAGACCAATATCGGTAAATTAGAAACCTATGATGGCACATAGTTCTGGGGCATGAGACCTTGGAATCATACCCAACTCGGTGCTAAATACTGCTCCCATACTTATTGGTCAGAACTTTTAGAAAATCCATCTTAAAATAGCTCAAGGGTTCATAATTAAAACCAATTATGCTTCTCTTTGCTTTAAATCATAAAATGTAGGAAACATGTTGATTTCTATCTATGCTTTGGATCAAAGATCAATCTTTCTTTATAATCTTAAAATCTAAATACTTGCTTGTAAAAGCATGCTAATAGTATACTCTTCATGAAATGTCAAAACTCATACTTGGGTATTAAAGCATATCTACAAAATATTTAGAATTTCATAATAAAGCTTCATTCTCAACAATCATCTTAAAATCATTCAACAATATCAATTTACAATAGGGAAGTGCAAATCATAATAGAAATCTTCAAGTCAAAGCATAATTAAATGAGATAACATGCACTTCAATACTCAAATCACTTGTAAATTAGTAATCTCAAAACAAGATGGTTTGCGTTAAACCCCAACTTGCAAATCATGTAATATTTAATAAAATTTAAGTTTTTGGTCAAAAGGATTTGTCCTTGTTCAAACCCTGCATACCTCAATTGATGAACAAGCTTGGTTTGAGATGCTATTTGTGTAATTGAAGGTTGATTCTTAGAATTCTTGGATTGAAAGTCTTGAGTCTAGAACTAATTTGAAGAAAGGATGGTTAAATCTTGGGATTCTCGGAGATGAATGTTGAAGCCCAGAGTTTGTATTTGAGAGAATTTGATGAAAAAGAGGTACAATTCAGAGTTTGTATTTGAGAGAATTTGATGAAAAAGAGGTACAATTTTCTCAATATTACTTTTAATCCTCTGTTTTTACGATTTGGGGGATTAAGCAAAAGATCGAACTACTTTTGGAATTTAAAATTTGCAACTAGAATACCGTTTAAGGCTTCACCGCGATGCGGTGAGTGTTTTATCATGATAACCACCACGACAAGGTGGAATTGCAGTGACTTACTGGACATGGACAATTTCTGTTTTGGGGTTCACCACGACGTGGTGTAGTCGCGGTTACCCACTAGAATTTGACAAATGTTGATTTGGGATCCATCGCGATGTGATGGCTTTCCCATTGCTATTCTCACCACGATGCGGTGCAATCGTGGTGAGCTACTGAAATTCGACAATTGTAAAATTATCCTTCACTGCGATGCGATGATTGCTCAATTTACACACTGCTCACTAAAAACTCCCTAACTTCTTCACCGAGTGGTGGATTTGGGTGAATTTGGTATCGATGAAAATCTTATTAAATTTCCCACATGATAAAAAAGTTGATATCAAGAAAATTCTCTATAAATTAAATATTATTCATTTTGAAATCCATCCTTAACTTCCTAGAGATTAAATTAAGCTATAGAAAGTTTGGGGTATTACAATATCTCCCTCTAAGGAACATTCATCCTCGAGAGTGGCTAACAAAACTGAGATGCTGAAAATGAGTCTATAACTTATATGTACTACTGAAAGCATGACTAAAATGATTGCAAATGCACGAACTATCGAATGAAGGTCTATATAAAGCTTAAACTTTAAATTGAAATGATATGATCTGAGGAAGCTTGTTACCTTGAACTGAATCTGAATCTGCAGCGAAAAGATGAGGGTAATTGGTCCACATATCTGCTTCTTCTTCCTAAGGGAACTTCTTTGTTCCTTAGTCTACGGATCTGATGATTTAAAATATCAACTAGAATCTCTTCGTACTAAAGGATTTCCTGAATATCTGAGCTATCCAAGGGAATTACAACTGTGGAGTCACCGATGCACATGTTAAGCATAGAGATGTGGAATATAGGATGAACGGCTAACAAGTTTGCAGACAACTCAAGCTCGTAAGCCACTTTCCCAACATGACTTAGATTTTTATAAGCGCCAACATACCAAGGACTAAGCTTCCCATTTTTGCAAAATCACTTTACCCTCTTCATGGATGAATTCTTCAGATACACTAAATCACTAACCTTAAACTTGAGGTCACTTCTTCTCACATTTGCATATGATTTCTGATGACTCTAAGTTGTTTTCAATCTTTCTGTAATCAACTTAACTTTCTCCATATGTTCAAACACTGCATTAAGCCAATTCAAGGCGGCCTTATCCACCTTCAACCAACCTATAGGCGATCTATATCTCCTCCCATAAAGAGCCTCAAATAGGGCCATCTGAATACTAAAGTGATAACTGTTATTATATGTAAACTCAACCAATGACAAATGCCCATCCCAGCTACCTTTGAAATCAAGAGAACATGCCCTCAACATATCTTTTGGAGTTCGGATAGTCCTCTCTGCTTGACTATCTGTCTGAGGGTGGAAAGCTAAACTAAGATGGACTTTGGTCCAAGACCCTTATGATAGGCCTTCCAAAACTGAGAAGTGACTGAGTATCCATATCTAAGATAATGGAAAAAGGCACTCCATGTAATCTAAATAAATCTTGGATATACAACTTGGCATAATCTTCAGCTGTATAGGACGTTTGAACTGGCAAGAAATATGCGGACTTAGTCAACCTATCCATAATAACCCAAATCAAATCATGATGATTATGCGAATGGGGTAAACTGGTCACAAAGTCCATATTCACCTCTTCCCACTTCCAATTGGGGATACAAAACTCTTGCAACGTACCACCAGGTCTTTGGTAATCTACTTGTACCTGTTGACAAGTTACACACTTGGCTAAGAACTCCGCTATATCTCTCTTCATACCACTTCACTAATAGATTTCTCTATATATCTCGGTACATCATAGTAGCACCTAGATGAATAAAATAACATGCACCATGCTCTTCTGCCATAATCCTTCGCCTCAAATCAATCATGCAAGGCACACACAATCTGCCTTGGTATCTCAACACGCCATCTCTCCCTTAGGAGAAAACCTTTACCTTTTGGTCTCTAACTGACTCCTTCAATTTGACCAAACTAGACTCCATATCTTTCTTCTTCTTTAATTCCGAAACTAGGAAAGATTTGGGATTACTTTGAACCTAAACATTCTCCTCAGCTGAATCAACCAACCTAACACCCAATCTAGCTAGTCGATGAACTTTTCGAGCTAAATCTTTCTTATCATTCTCCACATAAGAAACACTTCCCATAGACAATCTGCTAAGGGCATCTGCCACTACATTGGCCTTGCCTGGATGATACAACACACTCATATCATAATCCTTTAGCAACTTTAACCACCTCCTATACTGGAGATTTAACTCCCTCTAAGTATACACATACAACAAGCTTTTATGATCCGTGAACACATCAACATACAGGTAATGTCTCCAGATTTTCAAAGCAAATAGTACAACAACTAATTCCAAATCATAGGTTAGGTAATTATTTTTATAAGGCTTCAAATTTCTAGAGGCATAAGCTATGGCCTTACCTCTTTGAATCAATACGCGATGCAAACCCACTCTGGAGGCATCACAGTAGACAACAAAACCATCTGTACCATCGGGTAGGGCTAAGACTAGGGATGACGTCACTCGAGTCTTTAACTCCTGAAAACTCTTCTTACAGGAATCTGACCACTGGAACTTAACTTTCTTTTGGGTTAATCTAGACATAGGGTATGCAATAGATGGGAAAACTTTAATGAAATAACGGTAATATCAAGCTAGACCGAAGAAACATCTAATATCCGATAGAGAGATAGGTCTAGGCTAATTTCTTACGGCTTCTGTCTTTTAGGGATCGACTGTAATGCCATCAGTGGAAACAATATGATCGAGAAAGGCTGCTAATCTTAGCAAAAATTCATACTTGATAAATTTGGAGAATAATTAATGATCTCTAAGGGTCTGCAACACAATTCTATGATGGTCTGCATGATCATCCGCACTATGAGAGAACACAAGGATAACATCTATGAATACTATGAAAAACATATCTAGGTACTATTTGAAAACTCGATTCATGTGATCCATGATAGCTGCTGGAGTATTGGTTAGCCCAAAAGACATGACTACTGTAATGCCCGTACTTTTTTCCTAGATTGAAATCATCTCAAGAATGTTAGAACTTTCTTTGAAATGCAAATCCAATTTTGTACACATAGTAATTTTAAGATTTTCACTTTCTATCATGTAGGAAATTAAATAAGCTTTCCATTAATACCAATTTCATCAAAATCCGGTGTCAGATGAGGAAATTATGGAAAAAATACAAAAAGTAGTAAAATCGCCCAGGTACGACGGTGCAAGCCAACGGACCGTTGGACTAGCGATGGATCATCGACTATGACTATCACATCGAGGCAGTGAGCCAGCTCTTTGGATAAGTACGACGGTGAGGTCCGACGGACCATCGACCAAGAGATGGACCGTTGCACCCCACCATCGCATCAAGGCAGTGAATCAATTTTCTGGCTAAGTACGATGGAGAGGTCCAACGGACCGTCAACCTAGCGATAGACCATGGCACCCCACCATTGCTCTATGGTAGTAAGTCCCAGTTCTGGTCCTAGTTCGATGGTGAGTTCGAAGGACCGTCGACAAAGCGATGAACCATCGTACTCCACTGTCGTACGTTTCGCTCAGTTATTTTAAGTCATTTTAATAGGGTTATTCTGGTCTTTTACGACCCACCTATATATACCTAGTTATATCCGATTTGAAATCATTTGTTCATTATTATTTCAACAACAACAAAACTAGGATTTTTCTCTCTAAGGCTAATTCCAAGAACAAAATCCAAATCTTCTCAAAGAACACAGAGATCCAAATTCTTCAAGTTCAAAAACTTCAAGAAACTCAACTAAGGTATGCATAGTATTCTTATTGACACATTTCGTCCATGAAGCCTAATAATTCCTTTTCTAAGTTCAAGTTTATGGATTCCCTTTATGAATTTCATGATTTGACTGCTAGTGTTCATGTTGATAAATGACTAATTGAATTTTAATTCATATTTGGTGATATATTTTATTTTGAGTTGGTTATTATATGTGTAGGTTTAGGTAAACCTATAATTTAACCCTTGAATAATGAGATTAGAATTGAACTATAATGTTTAATTATTGTATAATGTTGTTTACACATACTATGCCTACCATGTGTTTGATTGAATGCCTAGATGAAGGAAAATGCCCAACTAGCATGATAACATAAAATCCCCATATATGAACAAGTTTATACCTATCACCTGTTTGATGAAATACTTTAATAAATAAGTTACATATTAAGATGTTAGTCATGTGTTCAAGTAAGTCAGGCTATGTCAGTTTTCTTCTATCAAGTCCTAGGGGTACTTGTACCCAAAACATTAGCTGTGTGCCTAGAGCCATGTTATATTTTCACGATACTCTCAGTCAAGCTATGATACTTAGACTTCAGACAGTATTATGACTCAGGAAATCTCCATGATCTTACGAACTCAGTTAGTTGTCAGATATCAATAGTATTCCATTTGTCAATGGAATTTAGTAACTCAGTCCATGTTTAGTTCAATAAATCATGTTTTGTGTCTATTCATATGGGAGTAGGAATTAGAACCGAGTAAAACCAAGGATGGGAACTCACCTGTTATATGAAGGTGTGATTCTTAGAAGCAATCCTGCATTCTAGAACTATGCAGCCAACATAGGTTGAGACATTATAGCCTGCTATATGAGAGTAGATGAGGTGGATTAAACTGCTATATGAAGGTTCCCACCATTCTCACTAGAGTTGCCTGGTACATGAGGGTTACTCGCATGTTGTCCTTACCAGTGATGCAGTATTGACACCCTTCCAATCAGGGCATGGATTGGACCCTAGTTCAGCTTTTATAGCGCAGATGGGGCATGTCGGTTAGATGACTACTTTCCACAGTTTCATTATTAGTATCAGTATAAAAACTTAGATAGTTCTTCAGATTATCAGGACTGTCAAATACAGTCAACTCAAATTTATATGGAACTCAGAGAGTTCCATCAGATTTAGGACTGTCAGATATAGTCACCCATGTTATCAGTTATATTAATTATTAGTATGTCATATTATCAGTATTCAGATTTAGTTATCACATTATCACGGTATCAGTGTCAGTTATTATGTCTCATGCATGTATTCTCACGCTCGTGATAGTCAGTCTATTATTATTATTATTCATGCATATGAACCCCATGTATTTAGCCTACCTCACATGCATACCAGTATATTTATTCGTACTGATGCATTTGCGCTATGGTGTCTTATACCATAGGCTTAAAGACATGAGCTCTAGAGTAGCAGTAGATTCCAGTCTCAAGAGTCAGAGTTTGAAGCGAGTCCTCATCTTCTGAGGACAATCTCATTAATTAGTTTATTATTTGGGGTTAGTTGGGGACATGTCCCATCAACTCCTCATTCAGACAGTCAGTCAGTTAGAGACTTTCCATACTATTAGTTTCAGACAGTTATTTCAATTATTTTGGGTATACCCCGTTCAGATGTTATGTTTTACTTCAATTATGTGAACCTTATGGCCTTTCAGTTTATATTTCTGCATTTTTTAAAATATTATGTAGTATACAGGTACAGATATCAGTCATGGGTGTCTTGTGGTCCTTTGGGGTCATGACCATCATGCAGTATTTTGGGTACAAGATTCAGGGACTTACAAACTTGGTATCAGGGCCTAAGGTTCAATAGAGTCCTAGGAAGTATAAAAGCCACATTTAGTAGAGTCCTATACATGGGTGTATTGCACACCACATTTATGTTCAGGAGGCTATAAGATGTTTTAGAAATAGTTTCCCTTATTTCAGTATTCATGTCGTACCAGTGAGCATAATCTCAATCTAACCCCTCAGTCTAATTTACTTCTTCTCTTTATTTCAGAACATGCCTCCCAAGAGAAGAACCTAGCCTATCCAAGAAAATCCTTTGGACAAACATGTTTCTCTTACTGAGTTCAGGGCCACATTCACTACTCTTGCTCAGTCAGTTGCTACTTAAAATGAACGATCATATATCATTCTGGTGAATTCAGTTACCAATTCAACTGTAGCTAGAATTCGGGACTTCACCCGAATGAATCCTCCATTCTTTCTCGGGTCTTAGTTAGATGAGGACCCTCAAGAATTCCTAGATTAGGTGCAGAAGGTTATAGATATAATAGAAGTGACTATTGTTGAGAGTGCTGAGTTAGCTACATACCAGTTGCAGGATATTGCTCACACTTAGTTCAAGCAGTGGAAGTTAGAGAGGGCAGATGATACATGGTCAGTTGAGTGGTAGGAGTTTTCTTTGGCTTTCCTTGATAGATTCTTTCCCCTAGAGCTTAGAGAAGCTAAGGTTATAGAATTCATCAACTCAAGTAGGGCAACATGACGGTGAAAGAGTATTCTCTAAAGTTTACTCAATTAGCCAGGTATGCCCCTCATGTGGTTGTAGATAGCAGGCAAAGATAAGTAAGTTCATTTCAGAGGTGAATGATAGCGTGGTTAATGAGTACAGATCTGCTATGCTAAATAGTTACATGAATTTAGCCAGGCTTATGACTCATGCTCAGTAGAAGAAGGTCAAAAGATTAAGATGAGGGAGAAGCAAATTAAGAGAGCAAGGATAGGTAGTTTAAACCTTGGTCAGCCTAAATCAGGAAAAGGAAATCGTTCTCAGTTTTATCCTAAGTCATTAGTTTCAGCTCCTTCTTCAGCCAGTGCTCCAGTTCCTAAGTTCAAAGAGGGTAACAAAGATAGAGCACCAGTCTCTAAGTCTCAGGGCAGTGTTAGCAGTTCCCGCACCTATCCTCTTTGCTAGACTTGCGGTAAACACCATCAGGGTGTTTGTGGAGCGGGTAGTGGTATCTATTTTGGATGTGGCAAGCCAAAATATAGAGTCAGAGATTGTCCTTATCCAGGTCCTTAGGGTCAGTAGAATAGACCTGCAACTCAGTTCGATCGCCCAAATTAGCAGGGTGCCACCTTCAGTGCTACTAGTGGGCCACACCCAAATCATTTTTATGCTCTTCAGTCCCAGCAAGATTAGGAAAATTCTCCTGATGTGGTTACTGGTATATGATAGATATTTAATGTGCATGTTTATGCTTTACTAGATCCTGGAGCCTCTTTGTCTTTTGTCACTCCTTATATAACAGTTGATTTTAGAATCAGTCCCAAAATTTTAGCAGAGCCCTTTTCAATCACTACTCCAGTGGGTAAAACCATCACAACCAGGTGGGTATACAGGAACTACCCAGTTATGATATTATAGAAAGTCACTTCAGCAGACTTAGTCAAATTAGAGATGACTGATTTTGATGTCATTCTCGGTGTGGATTGGCTTCATTCCTGCTATGCCATAGTTGACTGCAGAAGTAGAAGAGTATAGTTTCAGTTTTTAAATGAACCTTTTCTTGAGTGGAAGGGTAGTGTATCCGCTTTCAGAGGTTAGCTTATTTTCTACCTTCGGGCAAGGAAAATGATATCTAAGGGATGTGTCTATCATCTTGCTTGAGTTAAGGACTCTCATTACAAAACTCCCAGTCTTGAATTAGTTCCAAGTATGAATGAATATTCAGATGTCTTTCCTAAAGATCTTCCATGAATTCCTTCCGAAAGGGAAATAGACTTCGGCATTGATCTTCTTCCAGATATGCAGCCTATATCTATTCTTCCATAAAAAATGGCAATATAACTAGGAGAACTCATAGAATTAGAAGAACAATTGAAGTATCTCTTATATAATGGGTTCATTAGGCCCAATGTGTCCCCATGGGGCATACCAGTCTTGTTTGTGCGCAAGAAAGACGGTTCTCTCAGAACGTAAATTGATTACGATCAGATCAATAAAGTTACGGTTAAGAACAAGTATCCTCTTCCTAGAATCGATGATTTATTTGACCAACTTTAGGGTGCTAGTTATTTCTCTAAGATAGAACTCAGATCCGACTATCATCGGCACAGAGTCACCAAATATGACATTTTGAAAACAGCTTTCCATACTCAGTATGGTCACTTCAAATTTCTAGTAATGTCCTTTGGTCTTACCAATGCCCCAGCCACTTTCATGGACTTGATGAACCACATGTTTAAGCAGTAATTGGACATGTTTGTCATCGTCTTCATAGATGATATTCTGATATATTCCTGAAGTGAGCGAGATCATGCATACCATCTCAGAAAAGTACTTCATACTCTCGGAGATCATTAGCTATTCGCCAAATTTAGTAAGTGCAAATTTTGGGTAAGGTCAGTAGCATTCCTTAGTCATATCATTTCTGGTGATGGTATTAGAGTAGATCCTCAAAAGACAAAAGCAGTAAGAAACTGGCCTCGCCCTGTCTCTCCATCAGATATTAGGAGTTTCTTGGGTTTGGCTAGCTATTACAGATAGTTTGTTGAGGAATTTTCTTTTATTGCATCCCCTATGTCCAGATTGACTCAGAAAAAAGTCAAGTTTTAGTGGTCAGATCCTTGCGAGAAGAGTTTTCAGGAGTTGAAGTCTCGACTCACCTCAGCCCAGTTCTAGCTCTTCCAAATGGTTCATATGGATTCCCAGTATATTGTGATGCATCTAGGGAAGTTTTGGACTGTTTCCTCATGCATCATGGTAAGTTCATAGCCTACGCCTCCAGACAGATTAAACGCCATGATAAGAATTATCCGACTCATGACCTTGAGCTAGCAGCCGTAGTTTGAGCCTTAAAGATTTGGAGGCATTTTCTTTGTGGTATTCACATAGATGTGTTCACAGATCATAAGAGTCTTCAGTATGTCTTTTCTCAAAAAAACCTCAGTCTTTGTCAAAAAAGGTAGTTAGAGCTCTTGAAAGATTATGACATAAGTGTCCTTTATCATCTGGGCAAGGCCAATGTTGTAGCCAACGCTCTCAGTAGATTGTGTATGGGTAGTGTTGATCATCTTTCCAGACTAGGCATTCTCTTAGTTGATACATAAGAAGGTGGTGTATGGGTTTAGAGTAGTTCAGAATCATCTCTAGTGTTCGAGGTGAAAGAAAAGCAAGATAGAGATCCCAACCTTGTCAAATTGAAAGAGATAGTCCAAAATTAGATAATAGAGGTTTTCTCCCAAGGGGGAGATGGGGTTTTGTGCTGTCAGGGTCATCTCTGTGTTCTAGATGTAAATGACTTAAGGCAGTGAATTCTTACAGAAGTGCATGGTGCACTCTACTCTATTCATCCAGGGGCCACTAAGATGTTTCATGGCCTACGGGAGGTCTATTGGTGGAGTGGGATAAAAAGAAATGTTCCAGAGTTTGTGGCTAAGTGCTCCATATATCAACAGGTTAAGATAGAGCATCAGAAGCCTAGTGGTCCTATGAAGGAGTTAATTATTCCTACTTGGAAGTGGGAAAAAGTGAATGTGGACTTTCTGATGGGTTTGTCATGAACTCGTCATCAGTATAATTCAGTTTGGATCATTGTGGATAGAATGACCAAATCAGCCCATTTCCTTCCAGTTCATACCTCTTATTCAGCCAAGGATTACGCCAAACTCTACATGAAGGAGTTGGTCAGATTGCATGGTGTTTCATTGTCTATTATCTTAGATAGAGGTATCAAGTTCACCTCTCTCTTCTGGAAAGCTTTCCAAAAGGGTCTTGGTACGTAAGTTCATCTTAGTACAACTTTTCATTCTTAGATATATGGTCAAGAAGAAGGGACCATTTAGACTTTAGAAGTTATGCTAAGGGCGTGTTCAATTGATTTCAAGGGTAGTTGGGATGACCACTTGCCTTTGATTGAGTTTACATGCAACAACAGTTATCATTCCAGTATTCAGATGGCTCCATTCAAAGCTCTCTATGGTAGGAGATGTAGATCTCTAATCGGCTGGTTCAAAGTTAGTGAGCCCTCATTCATATGGCCTGACTTGGTATTCGACGCCTTATAAAAATTCTAGTTGATTAGAGAAAGACTTCGGGATGCTCAGAGCAAATAGAAGTCTTATGCAGATGTTCGTAGAAAAGATCTTGAATTTGAGATTGGTGACTGTGTCTAACTAAAGATCTCTACCATGAAGGGAGTGAGGAGATTCGGTAAGAAGGGAAAGCTCAGTCCCCGATATGTCGGTCCCTTCAAGATTCTTAGTCTCTTTAGCAAAGTAGCTTATGAGCTCGAATTGTCTTCAAATCTAGCCTCAGTTTATCCAGTGTTCCATGTCTCTTTTCTCAAGAAGTGTGTAGGTGACCCAACAATTGTAGTCCCTATTCAGAGCATAGATGTTTAGAATAGCCTCTCTTACGAAGAGATCCCAGTCGAAATCCTAGACTGTCAGACTCGTAGATTGAGGATCAAAGAAGTCCCTCTAGTTAAAGTTCTTTGGCAAAATTAGTACGTTGAGGGAGCTACTTGGGAAATACATACGTACCAAGTATCCTTACCTCTTCTCCACCAACTCAGATCAAGATCAAGGTAACAGTTTTCCTTAAGCTTACTCAGTTTCATGTTCAGTGTTCGTCACAAACTTGGTATCAACTACCATTGCATTTCAGTCATGCATTTATGTATCAGTTCAGCTATGTAATTTTTGCATTAGACATGCATTATCATTATGAGAAACTTAGTTTATCAGAAAACTTAGTTATGCATTCATGAATCAGTTACATATGCATCAGATATGGTTGGTCAGTATTATATTCTAAGCTTACCAGTCATATCAGTCATGAGATCATGTTACCGTTATTCATGTTCAGTATGTACATTAGTTTACGTTCTTCCTCTTACTCTTAGTCTCATTCAAGGAAGAATGTTCTCAAGGGGGGGATATTGTAATATCCATACATTTTTCCTAGTTTGAAATTGTCTGAATTATGTTAGAACTTACTTTGAAATGCAAATCCATTTTTGTCCACGTGGTATTTTTAATATTTTTACTTTGTATCACATGGTAAATTAATAAGCTTTCCATCGATACCAATTTCATCAAAATCCGATTTCAGATGAGGATGTTATGGATGAAATACAGAGGGCAATAAAACTTCCTAGGTACAACGGTGCGGGCCGACGGACCGTCGGATTAGCGATGGACCATCAACCATGACCGTTGCTTTGAGGTAGTGAGCTAGCTCTCTAGATGAGTACAACAGCGAGGTCCTATGGACCATCGACCAAGCGATGGACCATCGCACCCCACCGTCGCATCAAGGCAGTGAATCAGTTTTCTGGCTAAGTACGACGGAGAGGTCCGACGGACTGTCAACCTAGCGAAGGACTGTCGCACCCCACCATTTCTCCGTGGTAATAACTCCCAGTTCTGATCCTAGTCCTATGGTGAGTCTAAAGGACCATCAACCAAGCGAAAGATCGTTGCACCCCACCATCGCACGTTTTCTTCAGTTAGTTTAAGTCATTTTAACAGGTGTATTTTGGTCATTTACCACCCGCCTATATATACCTAGTTATATCTGATTTTAGTTTATTTGTTCATTATTCTTTCAATAACAACAAAACTAGGGGTTTCTCTCTATGGTAAATTCCAATAACAAAATCAAAATCTTCAACAAGAACACAGAGATTCAAATTCTTCAAGTTCAAGAACTTCAAGAAGCTCAACCCAGGTATGCCTAGTGTTTATTCATGGACTCCTTTCATCCATGATGCCCAAGAATCCCTTTTCTAAGATCAAGTTTACGGATTCCAATTGTGAATTTCATGATTTGGCTGCTAGTGTTCATGTTGATAAATGACTAATTGAATTTTAATTCATGTTTGGTGATATATTTCATGTGGAATTGATAAGTATATGCGTAGGTTTATGTAAACCTATAATTAAACCCTTGAATGATGAGATTAGAATTGAACCATAATGTTTAATTATTGTATAATATTGTTTACACATACTATGCCTTCCATATGTTTGATTGAATGCCTAGATGAAGAAAAATGCCCAACTAGAATGACAGCATGAAATCTCCATGTATGAACAAGTTTATGCCTATCACCTGTCTAATGAAATGGTTCAATAAATAAATTATGGATTATGATTATGTGTTCAAGTAAGTCATGCTATGTTAGTTTTCTTCTATCGAGTCCTGGGGGTACTTGTACCTGAAACATTAGCTATGTGCCTAGAGCCATGTCATGTTTTCACGATACTCTCAGTCAAGCTATGATCCTTAGACTTCAGACAGTCTTATGACTCAGGAAATCTCCATGAATTATGAACTCAGTTAGTTGTCAGATATCAGTAGTATTTCGCCAGTCAACAAAATTTAGTAACTTAGTCCATATTCAGTTCAGCTAATCATGTTCAGTGTCTATTAATATGGGAGTAGGAATTAGCACCTAGTGAACCCAAGGATGGAAACTCACCTGTTATATGAGGGTGTGATTCTTAGAAGCAATCCTTGCATTCTAGAACTATGTAGACAACATAGGTTGAGACATCATAGGCTGCTATATAAGGGTAGATGAGGTGGCTTAACATGCTATATGAGGGTTCCCACCATTCTCACTAGAGTTGCCTGTTATATGAGGGTTACTTACATGTTGTCCTTACCAGTGGTGCGGTAATGACACCCTTCCAATCAGGGCATAGATTAGACCCCAATATAGCTATTATAGAGCTGATGGGCCATGTCGGTTAGATGAATACTTCCCATAGTTTCAGTATCAGTATCAGTAAAAAAACTCAGATAGTTTATCAAATTTTCAGGACTGTCAGATACAGTCAACTCAGTTTAGTACGGAACTCAGATAGTTCCATTAGATTTTGGACTGTCAGATATGGTCAACCATGTTATCAGTTATCAGTATGTCATATTATTAGTGTTCAGATTCAGTAATCATGTTATCACAGTATCAATGTTATCACAGTATCAATGTTAGTTATTATGTCTCATGCATGTATTCTCATGCTCATGATAGTCAGTCTATTATTATTAATTTTTATTCATATGAAACCCATGTATTTAGCCTACCTCACATGTATTCCAGTACAATCACTTTCTGATGCATTCACTCTATGGTGTCTTATACCATAGGTTTAGTGACATGAGCCCTAGAGTAGCAGTAGATTCTAGTCTCAGTAGTTAGAGTTAGAGGTGAGTCCTCATCTTCAAGGACATGATTATTTATTTTTTTATTATCTCATTAATTAGTTTATTAGTTGGGGTTAGTTGGGGATATGTCCTATCAACTGCTCATTTAGATAGTTCAGTCAGTTAGAGGCTTTCCGAACTATTAGTTTTAGATAGTTATTTCAGTTGTTTTGGGTATTTCATACCCCATTCAGATGTTATGTCTTACTTCAGTTATGTGAACCTTTTGACCTTTTAGTTCATATTTACGCATTTTTCAGAATATTATGCAGTATACAGGTACAGATATTAGTCATGGGTTAGCTTGTGGTCCTTTGGGGTCATGAGAACCATGTGGCATTCCGGGTACCAGATTCGGGGCGTTACAACTACAAACTCAAAATGACCATAACGGGTCCTGAAGGTTGTCTTCAGAACATCACATTTCCTTACTTTAAGTTGATTATAGCCGGATCTAAGGTCCATCATTGAGAAATAACTTGCACCTTGGAGTTGGTCGAATAAGTCATCAATTCTATGAAGAGGATATTAGTTCTTGACTGTGACCTTATTTAGCTGACGATAGTCAATGCACATACGCAAAGAATCATCTTTTTTTCGAATGAATAGGAAAGTAACACCTTATGGGGAAATACTAGGTCCTATGAAACCTTTATATAAAAAATCTTTGAGTTGTTCTTTCAACTCCTTAAGATCTGTGGGAGCTTTACTAAATGAAGGGATAAAAAGAGGCTGAGTATCGAGAAAAAGGTCAATCCCAAATTCTATCTCTCTATCTGGAGGTATCCTTAGGAGATCTTATGGAAAACTTCAGGAAACTTATTGACCACTCGGAAGGAATGAATTGTTGAAGTTTTGAACTTTGTGTCTTTGACCTAGACTAGATGGTAAATGGAACCTTTGGATATCTACTTTCTGGCCTTAAGATAAGATATAAAATGACTCTTAGGAGATACTGAATTACCTGACCACTCAAAGACTGGATCATTAGGGAACTGAAACTTCACCGCATGGGTGTGATAATCTATGGATGTATGACAGGAATAGAGCCAATCCATACCAAGGATAAGGTCAAAATCAACAATATCCAAGTCTATCAAGTTTGCTAACATGACCTTATGAAGAACAGTGATAGGACACTTTTTATAAATTTGTCTGGCAACAATTAACTCACCTACTGGAGTAGAAACTAGGAAAGGCTCAAGGATCCTTTTAGAACTAATCTCAAAATTAACTGCAACTAGTGGGGTTACATAAGAGCAACTTGACCCAGGGTCCAACAACACGTAAAAATCAAAATTAAAGACATGAAGCATACCAGTAACAACATATGGAGAATCTTCCTTCTCTTGGAGGGATGGAAAATCATAAAACTGATTATGGTGCTGACCGCCACCGGTACTGGAAGATGCGCCTTGAGGAGGAGCTGGGCACCCTAAAAGAGCTGGTGCACTAGTAGACTGAGTCTGAGGAAGAACATATCTATTTCCCTACTTAAAATATAGACACACTCTAATTCAATGACCCAACTTTCCACAACCAAAACAACCCTTTTGATCGGTCAAACTCTTACCGGGATGGGTCCTACCATACTTAGCACATGGACGATAACTGGGCTTACGACTCATATTATTCTGGGATCTATAAATAGAAGACTTACCCCACTGCTCTTGCCTACCTCCGGGAGTGGGAGAACTAGCCAAAGATTGCGCTGGCATAGTGGAATGGTTCTGCAACTAAGGGTGATTGCCTTTGTGAGATCTAGTCTGAACATACTAGAACTGTACAGTTCAAGCCTTCTTATTAATTCTATCCCTTCCCTTCAACTTTTATTCCTCAATCTATTGAGCATAAATCATCAATATAGAAAGGTACATATCTCAAATAAGCATGGCAGTCCTACACTCCTTAACTACTAATCCCGACACCCCAGTAACAAACTTACTTACACTAGATCTAGTGTCAGCTATCAAATTTGGAGCATACTTAGATAGCTGGTTGAACTTAAGGCAGTACTCTTTCACTATCATTAAACCCTTCTTGAGGTTGATGAAATCCTCAACCTTGGCTTCCCATAACTCACGCGAAAAGAACCTATCTAAAAAAGCATCCTGAAACACTTACCAACTCATGGGAGTGCATCCTCACCCCTACTTTTCTTCCATATGATGACCTAATCATAAGCAACATTTTTCAACTAATAAGAGGACAATTCTACGCTCTCCTTTTTAGTAACATGCATAACTTGGGTGATATTTTTCACCTCCTAAAGATACAACTGTGGGTCCTTACCTATTTTTAACCTAAAGAATTTAGGTAGATTCATCCTCATAAAGTCACAAAGTTTAGCTGTGGCTACATTACCTTCTTGTTGATACAAAAGTGTAGCCTAATTATTGGCTTGAACAGTAGTAGTCAAGCTTAGGCTAACGCCTGAAAGACAGCCTGAAATTTAGGGGATCAACAGGCTGGGGTGGCTGATTATCATTCCTATGGGCATTAGCTATATGAGGAGGCATATTCTGTCATGAAAAAACACGAGTTAAAAGTAGATAGAAATAGCTGTAAGCACGATGGATTATGAAAGAAAGAGGTGATTTTCCAAAAATGTCCCATAGCCTCTTGCTCATAAATGTGACGTTCTTCACATCCATGATCAAGACTATACGTAACGTGGCTTGTCTAACTCCCTAGGACTCTCTAAACCTTAGGATTGGATACCA
Organism: Capsicum annuum; assembly: GCF_002878395.1. Taxonomy (NCBI): domain Eukaryota; kingdom Viridiplantae; phylum Streptophyta; class Magnoliopsida; order Solanales; family Solanaceae; genus Capsicum; species Capsicum annuum. The sequence continues at coordinate 497,742 of NW_025845566.1, read as the reverse complement.
AGTTTTTAATGGCCTAAAATCTCATCCCAAGATGTCACACGGTGCTAAAGGATACGAGTAGCCCCAAGCTAACATTTTGAGCCTGCTACTAAATCTGGAGCTTATTTCTAGATAGACCGATCAAGCAATAGTACTGTATTATATCAAATATGAACTGAAATAAACTAAAACACTTTCTGAATGAAAAATTCTGAAGGTATGGAAATCAACTAATCGTCTGACAAGCCTTTACTACTAAAGAACTAAAGAGCCATTGGGACAGATCCCCAACTGACTCAGACGAAATGGTAAATAGTAAATCAATTACTATGAATGTTGGAAAATCTAAAGAAGTAGGACCTCTAATCATGAGGACTCACCAACTCTGGAAGCGTAGATAGAGATGCTCGAACTACTCATGTTGCTGAAACTGAGCACTTGAACCTACATTATAAGACAATGTAGCACATAGACGTATATGTGGATCAGTACTTTGATGATGTCCTGAGTATATGGGGTATAATTCATAAGAAAACATCACCATAATTTATAAAATAAAGCATGCTAAGTGTAACTGACTCACCTAAGTTGGAATGTTAAAATACTAAAATCTGAAATCAGGCATAACAAATCAAACTTTATAAATCTAGTGAGTCAGGACATTTAGTTCTAACGATTGTACTTATACCTTCTGTTTAAGTCATACTGGTTAAGTGTAGAAATAACTCATGTTTAAATATAAAATCTGAAACTAATACCTTTATATAAAGCATAATCTACACAAATCTTGTGATCCTCTACACTTAGTTTTCTAAAAGCTTTTCAGTCATTGCCTTTCTTTTGAGGCTTAGAGACTTTGGAAAATCTTGGACTTTGGAACTTAGGGACTCGGGGACTTTAGGCTTGGGACTTTATTTTAATCGACAGAAACCATGTGAGCTTACATGGAGTACAACGTCTTACCCACGTTGGGCAGAGCTGTTCTACCCTTGCCATTGGGAGAGACCCTTAACTTAAGTGATCACTATCTTAGCCCACTATGGGAAAATCAGAAACCTATAGTGGCGCGTAGTCTTGGGCATGAGACCTTAGAATCATACCCAATTCGGTGCTAAATACTACTCCCATACTTATTGCTTAGAACTTTTAGGAAATATACCTTAAAATAGCACAAGGGTTCGTAATTAAAACCAATTATGTTTCTCTTTGGTTTAAATCATAAACTGTAGGAATAAGATGGATTCGTATCTTAGATTAGGACCAATGATTAATTTTTCTTTAAAATCTGAATACTTTCTTGCTAAAGAATGCTAATAATATACTCTTCATGAAATGTCAAAACTCATACTCGGGTTTTAAAGCATATGTACTAAAATGTATAGAATTTCATAATAAAGCTTTATTCTCAACAATTATCTTGAAATCATTTAACAATAGCAATTCACAATAGGGAAGTGCGAATCATAATAGAAATCTTCAAGTCAAAGCATAATTAAATGAGATAACATGCACTTCAACACTCAAATCACTTGTAAATTCATTAACTCAAAACAAGATGGTTTGGTGTAAACCCCAACTTACAAATCATGTAATCCTTAATAAAATTTAAGTTTTTGGGCAGAAGGACGAAATAGTTGTCCTTGTTGAAACCCCACAAACCTCAATTGATGAACAAACTATGTTTAAGATGCTATTTGTGCCTTTCAAGGTTGATTCTTTGAATTCTTGGATTGAAAGTCTTGAATCTAGAGCTAATTTGGAAAAAGGATGGTGAAATCTTGGGATTCTTGAAGATGAATGTTGAAGCCTAGGGTTTGTATTTGAGAGAATTTGATGAAAAAGTTTCTCAATATCACTTTTAATCCTCTGTTTTTATGATTTGGGGGATTGAGCAAAAGACCGAACTATCCTTGGAATTTAAAATTCGTAACTAGAATGCCGTTTAAGGCTTCACCATGATGCGGTAAGTATGTCATCACAATAATCACCACAATACGGTGGAATCGCGGTGACTTAGTGGACATGGACAATTTCTATTTTGGGGTTCACCGTGATGTAGTGTAATTGCGGTGACCTACTGGAATTTGACAAACATCGATTTGGCCTCTACTGCGATATGGTGGCTTTGCCATTTCTATTCTCACCATGATTAATCCCAATTGTGGTGAGCTACTAGAATTCAAAAATTGTGAAATTGTCCTTCACCGCGATGCAATGATTGCTCAGTTGACGCACTACTCACTAAAAATGCCCTAACTTCTTCATTGAGTGTCAAATTTGGGAGAATTTGATATCAATGGAAAACTTATTCAATTTCCCACATAATGAAAATTCAAAATCAAGTAAATTCTATATAAATTAAATATTATTCATTTTGTGAGCCAGCCCTTAACTTTCTAGAGATGAAATTAAGCTAGAGAAAGTTTGGGGTATTACCGAAGTTCACCTCAGTTTAGCTTTTTATCCTCATAAAGATAGTCAGGTAGAGAGAACTATTAAGAATATAAAGGATATTATGAGGGTATGTGTTCTTTACTTCAAGGTTAGTTGGGATTATCACCTATTACTGATGGAGTTCGACTATAATAATAGTTACTATGCTAGCATCCACATGGCCCCATTTGAGTATGTTTATGAGAGGAGATATAGGTCACATATAGGTTGGTTTGAAGTGGGTGAGCCCACTTCAATTTGTTTAGATGTTGTCTTTTAAGCTATGGAGAATGTCTAGTTGTTTCGAGATAAGCTGAAGACAGCTCAGAGTCATCAGAAATCTTATGCAGATATGAGGAGAAGGGATATTGAGTTTGAAGTAGATGACTTCAATTATTTAAAAGTGTTACCCATGAAGGGGGTAAAGATATTTTGCAACAAAGGAAAGCTTAGTCCCCGATATGTTGGCCCTTACAACATATTGAGTCATGTTGAGAAGGTGGCATACGAGCTTGAGTTGCCTGTGGCTTTGTCATCCATTCACCATGTATTCCATGTATCCTTATTAAAGAAGTGTACCGGTGATCCATCTATTGAAGTACCCTTAGAAAGCACTGATATTCACGATATCCTCTCTTTTGAAGAGATTCCAGTTGTGATTCTTGATCACTAAATTTGTAGACTAAGAAACAAAGAAGGTCCCTTGGTCAAAGATCTTTGTCAGAATCAATCCATTGAGGGTGCCACCTGGGAAGATGAAGCAGATATGCGAATAAAGTACCCTCATCTTTTTATCGCAAGTTTAGATTTAGTGTGAGGTAATGCATTTCCTTAGATCATCTCTTTTCATTCTAAGTCTCATCTTTATATAGTTATTCTCTTGAAAATTCTTACTTTTGCAAGTCAATTTCATCATGCTTTCAGTAATGCATGTCAGTTATAGTCCCAATTCCCCAGTAACCTCAGCTTAATTAGTCTCATTTGAGGATGAATATTTTAAAAAGGGATGTATTTTAATACCCCATGCTTTTTTTTGCTCAGTGCATCCTTTAGAACATTCCTATAGCACTTAGAACCTAAAAATTAAGTTAAGTGTTCAAGGGTTTAATGTTGTTTTACATGAATTTCAATTTAGGGTTCATATCTAATGATCATTATTTGCAGATTGTGATATTACTAGTGACTTGAATGATGAATTGCATCTCAATTATTATATGTCCATATGTTGAGCTTGTTTTATGTACATTGTGAATTTAAATTGCATTGTCTTGACTAGATTTGTTAAAGAAATTTCAAGATTATATTCATCAAGAATAGACATGGTGATGATTTGATATGAGTTAAAGCATGAGTATTAACCTTTAGTTTGAATATTGATGTTTCAAGAAGATGTTTCTTTTATGAATCCTATGACCAACTTATATTTACATTTTTCAAAAAAGATTTAATCTTTTGATCCTCAGCTAAGATATGGAATCCACTTTATAGTTTCATTAAAGTTTACAGACTATAGATTAGTTTTGATTATAGTTTAAAATAGACAGGTGCATAATTGGTTTTCATTAAAAACCCTTATGCTAGTTTTTAAAGTATATTTCCTACAGAATGAGCATATAGATTAAAAAGAGTAGTATTTAGCAACGAGCAGGAAGTGTGGGCTTAGCACATCCAACTTTCCCAGAACTACAAGCCAACGTAGGTACAAATTTGGATTATTCCTATTTCTATATGGATGATAGTTATAGATGTGATCACTTAGCTCAAGTTATACTTCTTGGCAAGAGTATGACACCTCTCCCCAGCGTGAGGTTTTCCTCTTAGGAGAACTTGATGTTGGACTCCATGATAGCTCATATGGTTTATATCGGTTAGAAGAACCTCTCTAAAGCCTACAGAAAAGAGTAATCCTAATAGAAAAGCTTTTAGAACTAAGTGTTATGACTCACATAATTTATACAATATGCTTCACTATTCATGATTTATGATGTTCAACTTTTAGTTATTCAAACCTATGTGAGTTACCTATACTTAGCATACATTCTTTACAAATTCATATAGACATTGAGATATTGTTTTACTTATGCAGTCATCCCCGCATGCTCAGTACATTCCATAAGTACTGATTCACATATATGTATATGTGGTACATTGTTTAATAATGTAGGTTCAGGGGTTCAGTTTCAATAGTGTGAGTGATTTCGAGCATTTACATCTACATCTTGATAGTTGGTGAATCCTCATAGTTCAGGGACCTAGTTATTAAATTTTCCCGCTTATTAAAGTAGTTGATTCAATATTTTTAGTTAGTTCGAGTCGGCTGGGGGTTTGTCCTAGTAGCTCTCTAGTCGTTAGTAGTAGAGGCTTGTCAGACTTCTAGTTATGCTTCAGAGTTGCAGTGTTGATTTTCCAGACTTTTTAAGTCAAGTATTCTCAGATATTACGTTTAGTTAATTCTAGTTTAGATCAAACCGAAATCCATATTTCTGCTTTGATTATATGCTTATATTTATTATTAGCTTCATATTTAGCAGAAGTCTTATAGGGTTATTTTGAGGCTACTTGTAGTCTTGAGCACTATGTTACGTCTTGGGGCTGATTTTTGGGGTGTTACAGGAACGTCGGGTAAGTTTCAAATCTATAAGTACATCGGTGACCATAGTTGTGGCATTGAACATGTCATGGGGAAGCACAAGAATGTCACTGTGGATGTAATTGCGTCACTTTGTTTGAAATTTTTCATCAATGACAAAAATCAAAGCCCAAGAGAGATCAAAACAATCATCTATAGGGAGATACATTGTCGGATAATTTATTGGAAGTGTTGGATGGAAGGCTTTATTGCAAAGAACATAGTTTAAGGAACACTAGAGCACGGATATGTAGTGTTGTCCCTTTTTTTATATTTTTTAATGGCATCAATCCAGAGTTTATAAATTCTCTCTTGACTAGGGAGGAGTCGGGAAAGTTTAGGTACTATTTTATGAAATTTGGGGCTCCCATCCGTAGATATTCACACATGAGAAAGGTCATAGTTTATGATGGCATGCATTTTTCTGACAAGTATGAGGATGTGCCATTGTTTGTTGTTGCACAAGATACGGAAAATCATATGTACTCCTTAGTGTATTGCATGGTGGACAAGGAGAATGATGTGTCGTGGGTCTTCTTCTTTGAGAAATATAAGTCCATTGTCATCGACCAATTAGATTTATCCATCATCTCTAACAAACACGTAAGCATAGCCAATGGCCTCGTAAAGCATTATTCATGTACTTATCATGGAGTTTGTATGAGGAATCTCAATGAAAATATTTAAAAGAATCACCATTGTTGAAATTATCTCCATGTGTACTATCATATTGCCAAGGCGTACACTTTGGATGAGTTTAATCATTACTTCAACTTACTTAAAGAAAAATGCCCTGATGGAGCAGCTTTCCTCGAGCATGACATTGGATTTGAATATTGGATCAAGGCTCACTTTCTAGAAAATAAATTCAACATCATAACCACAAACATCATTGAGTCGCTCAATGCAATATTACTCGATGAAAGAGAGTATCCAGTGGTCGCCATCTTCAATTCAATTGCTCATAGGTTTGGCAAAATATTCAGGTAAACAATTCAACCAACACATTTGTTCCTGACGTTGAGATTGCCTTGAGGAAAAAAATGATCGAGGAAGATACATTGTATGTGAACAATATAAATAGAAACACCGAAAAATTCAAAAAAATTGGTTATGGTCCTTCTTCTAAAGTTAATCTATCGAAAAGGTCATATTCTTGGTGAAATTACAACTTGGTGAAATTGTCATGCTCTCATGCAACGAAAGCCTTGTGATTGAAGCATGGGGTTAATTATGGTAGTAGCATTTACGACTACTCTTCGCCCATATATTCAAAAGAATCATACCTATTTGCATACTTAGAACCTATTTGTGCAATACCTCTAGAGTCAGAATGGAGTATTGCATGAGAGTATCTAGCAATGTAGGTTCTTCTACCTAATTTTTATCCCAAACTAGGGAGAAGGAGGATGAAATGTGTTAAGAGAGTTGGTGTGCTATAGAAATATAACACTATCGATGCTTAAAAAGAGGAAAATATGAAAGTTTCATAGGTCGTTTTGGTGGAAATGATGTGTTTTGGTATGTTTTGAAGGAAACTAGGTTGTGGATGCTAAGTTTATGAAAATGATTAAAATGGAGTTTTTCGCTACTTACTTGATCAAATTTTGGTTATTTACGGGATGTACGTGTCTAAAGCATGTGATGAAAGTTGTAGAGTTAAACCTTAGTTGCAAGTATTAGAAGGTATGGTACTTAGACCAGATGTAGCCCATGTGGTCTGGATAACACTAAGGTAAGTATCAGGATTAAAGATCCAGACAGTAAAAGAGCTGGAAAAAAGGACTTTCGATACTTACCTATGTTAACATGTGGACCACATGTAGCACATGTTGACCACATGTGCTCAAGTAAGTGCCAAAAATTCCAAAATTCAAAGAGTAGAAGTTGCAAGAAATTTTTTTGGCACATGTCGGTGTCTACATGTGCTCAACCTTAGGTAATATTTGGCATATATGCCCAAGGACAGGCCGCATATGGACACATATAAGTGGCAATCCACCCTTGTTTGTTCTTCTTCATTTGATCTTTGATTTTAGGGTTTTATTATGTACTATAAATACCCTTTATGTGCTTTTTAGTAGAAGTTACACACTCTTGATACTTACTAACATATTTTGATTTCGTGATTCAATTTTGGTCTTGGAATCATCTTGAATTGATTTTTGTTGATTAATTTAGTTAAAGGTTTGGGTTTTTGCTTGTGATTATTGTGATTTTATCTTATGTGTTCATTCATGAATGTTGTTGATTACTTTATAAGCATGAGCATCTATAAACCCTTAGCTAGGGTTATGGAAAACTTGGATTGACAAAGTAAGGGAAGTGATATTGTTGCTCTGAACCACTAACCATGCATAAATTGTATTTCCTTCACTTTAATATATATCTTAGTGGTTGCAAACATTAAGATCTCTCCTAGATTATTGCTACTTACTCCAAAAGAGGAGTAATGACTAGGAAAAGATAATTAGAATAGTAATTTGGAGTTTAACTATCGATCCACACTACTAGGTATTATCTAAGTAAGATGGAAAACTGTCATCTAATAACTAGAGACTCAAAATATAATAGTTAACTGGGATCAAGATAAGGGTAGTGAGGTGACATCCTATGACTCAAAAGGTAAAGGGTGAAATCCATTAGCTCATCCAAAAAGTTGTCGATGGTACATAACTTATCAAATTCGGCATGCAAGGTGTCAAGTTGGTTTAATAAAGCGCAATAAGCCTACGGAGGTGAGAATCCAGGGGAACACAATCCTAGTGTTCACCTACAGCTAATTACAACCAAAGTTAATATTCGCTACTTATTTGATATTGCGACTTAAATTGCCCCATTTACTTTTCTAATTTTTCTCGTTGATTACAACAGATGAGAGCCACGATTCCATGCATTCCCTTGGGATTCAACACCAACCTTTGTTGGGTTACTATATTTGACAACAACTGCATAATCTTCAGAGTGAAGGTATAGCTTGGGCGTTATCAAATTTTGGTGTCGTTGCTGGGAAATAAAGTGTTGAGTTGTGAATTAAGGTTGTTGTATTTTATGGGTCTTTTTGTTTTTGTTTCTAGTTGGGTACATACCGGTGTATGCCTAGTACATAGAGTAGATGCAATCCCTTACTCTCAGTGAATCCAAATCCAGAGAGGATCTTACAAACACCTAGTAGTATGACTAAAACAAAAAGTAATGTATTCCTAAAGGGGTTCATGATAAAGTGACTCTCTCTCCTCCTGAAGGAGTTCAGGATATTGCTAACCAATATATGAGGGTTCTGTTATCACAAGCTATTAATTAAAGGAGGGAAGAAAAAGCTCAGCGTATATCTCAGGAGGTGGATTTAGATATAGGGAGACATAAAGAAGACCACCAAGCAACACTCATAGTAATTAGAATAGAGTTAGAGATGCCCGAGCTCAAGTGATCCCAGCATATCAGTATTTACAGCCATACAAGGATGATTAAGAGGATATGGGATACCTTGAGCTGGTAGATGAAGAAAATATTACACGTCATATCTTTCCCCTTGATATCAAGTTCAATATCTCTAATGCTATGATCCAGATCTTATACTTGTAGGGTACATTTTCTAATTTACCTACAGATGATGCAGACATGTACCTTATAAATTTGGGATTTGCAGCTCATCTACAAATCCAGGGATGAATCAGGAAGCGCTTAGACGGAGGTTGTTCCCCTTTTCACTTAAAGGAGAAACATCTTTATAGTTAAGGAAACTTTTAAGAAGTTCAATTACTACATGGAATAAGTTGTACAGGAAACTCTTGAACCAGTTCTTTCAACCATCTTGGGTGTTGCTGCTGAAGGATGAGATTTATAATTTTAAAAAGCTACAATTAGAGTTTATGTACAAGGCTTGGTTCAGGTTCAAGAATAAGTTGAATATGGTTTCCAACCATCGGTTCCAGAGCTATGCAAGACACTATCTCAGGAGAATATCTTATGAGATTGCGCTGTGAGGTAGCTTCTGACATTCTAGATGTAATACCCCATATGCTTCTAAGCTAGAAATCAAACCTGCATTACTACGAGTTTAAACTATAGTCCCATGATTCATACTTGAATCCATGTTTCATGATAATTAACCTAGTGTGAATACAGATTACGAGGTGGGAAAGATATTCATAAGTGGCACTTAGAGCAAAGTAAGCTAAGAGTATTTGATTCGGACAATTTTTGGTGTTCAATTTCACAAGGACATCTTTGAATGGGTATAAACTTATGCATATTTGTAATTTGGCAGATTAATACCCATGAAATTATAGATAATGGAATTAGCTTTCCAACGATACCGATTTCTCCTTAATTTGATACCCGAGCGAAAAGCTATGGGTTTGCAAAAGGGTGTGCGCCACCTAAAAATTGAAAATGTTCACTAAAATAGGTTTTCCATACGGTGTGAATTGCAAACTTTAAGAGTTTCCATAGGTTGTACGATGCAAGCCTTAAGGTTTGCAACCGTGTGTACGTCGCAAACCCTATGGCCAAGCGGCATACACACTTTATTTTTGAGTTATTTCAAGGGCAACTAAGTCATTTGACACTTGATAAATGACCCTAAACATAACTACACGAGTTTAATAGTCCCTAAACACATTTTAACACTATCAACTTCATTAGTTTATAATCTAAAATACAAGAGGAGAAGAGCAACTAGGGTTTCTACAATCAAGCTTGAAGATTCTATCTTTTCATCATTTCTTATCATTAAGGTGTGTGGGGTTATGAAAAAGGATACTACTTTCATCCTTGTGCCCAAAACTAGTTCTTAAAGTTGAATTTACATGATTTACAGTTTAGGTTCATACCCAAAAATCATTGTTTGATCCTAATGAAGTTACCAGTGAGTTAAATGTTGAATTGCATGACTATTTTCACATACTTATGTGTGTCACTTGATTTCATAGATTGAACATTACCTTGACTAGAATTGTTAAAGAATTTCAAGATTGTCATTATTGAACATGAATTGTGATGATTTGACATCAGTTTCAAGAATGGGTTTTCAAGACCTAAGTTTTAGTCTTGATATTTCAAGAAAGATGATGTTTAAGCATTCTTTGAAAAGTCTGTATTCAGATTTTAAGAAAGATTTGATCTGTTTATCCTCAGATAAGATTTGGAATCCAAACAGTTTAGTTTTTACTACAATTTAAAACAGACAAACACATAAATGATTTTCATTATAAACCCTTATGCTAGTTTTAAGGAGGATTTCCTACAGAATGAGCATACACATTAAAGGAAGTAGTATTTAGCACCGAGTTGGGTATGATTCCAAGGTCTCATACCCCCGAACTATGAGACAGCATAGGTACAAATTTAGATTATACCTATTTATATGGATACAAATACAGATTTTATCAAGCATCTCAGGTTATACTCCTTGGCAAGAGTATGACGCCTCTCCCCAATATATGGTTTTCCCCTTAGGGGAACAAAACGTTGGACTCTATGATAGATCACATGGTTTATGTTGGTTAGAATAACCTCCCTAATCGAAAAAGAATAATAGAATAGTTCTTAGAAACTAAGTGTAAAGGCTCACAAATTTATTTAGATATTATCTTACATAAGACTTCAGTTATCAGATTTTAGCTTTTAGTTTTCATATGAAAAAGTTGAATCCCTTTTTAGAATTAGCCAACATGATATGAAAACAGAGTAAGACTATATCTTTTTAGAACTATGTGTGTTGGCTCACAGAATTACCTTTATGCTTTACTTCTCATGATTTATGATTTTACAGTTTTGATCTAATACCCTATACTTTTCCTAGCTTGATTTTTCTCCTAGAATGTTGAGGATTAGATATAAAAATAAATAACTTCTATTTCATATGGAATTTTCCATATTTAGACCCTCAATTATATAGGAAATTGAATAAGCTTTCCATCGATGCTAATTTTTCCTAAATACGATGCTCGGTTGAGAGGTTATGGCATTTTTAGTGTTTACAGTGTGCCATTTGGACAAGCACCGCATCGTGGTGACGACTTATTTCACAATGGTCAAAATTCAGTGGACCTCCGCGATTGCCCTGCGTCACAGAGAAGCCTAATTTCCCAATTGTCAATTTTTAGTGGCTCACTGAGATGGTGGCGCATCGTTGTGATGGCCAAATTGACATTTCAGTAGTGCACCCCAATAGCTCTACATTGCATTGAACTTCTAGTTCCTACACATCCTTTTTCTAGTGAGCCACCACAATAGTGGTGCGTCACGGTGGAATGCCAATTCGAAAAAAAATGACTTAGCCCATTTCGGATGAAAAATTTAAAGGGCTATTTTGGTCAATTCCCAAGACCCCAATTCATCATAAACAAGGAATTTAGCATATTCAAAGCACTTTATGCTTATTTTTATCCATTCTCTTCCAAAGAAAAACTCTAGAGCTCAAATCTTACTCTCCAAGAAATCAAATTCCTCCATTATTTCTCCAAGAAAGCTCAAAATTGAGGATTCCTAAATCCATATACTCAAGAACACATCCTCAACAACACAAATAGAGATTCAAATTCAAGCTTTCTTAGAAATTTCATCAATCAAGGTATGTGGGGTTTATGAACAAGGATCCTCTTTCATCCTTGTGCCCAAAACTAAGTTTTTATCTCAAATTTATATCATTTTGAATGATTATACATGAGCTTTAAATTAGGGTTCATACCCATTGTTGCTATTTGCAAGACTATGAGATGTCAAGTGTTTTGGAAGTTAAATTTGCATGTCTATTTCCATATTTTCATGCCTATTGCTGTAAATTTTTGATTTTGTATTGAATTATCATTATTCTCAATATCAAGAATGAACTTTATAATTTTTTTACATGAATTTGATGCGTGGGTTATTAAACCCAAGTTTATATGTTGATATTTCCAAAAAGATGCTGCTTTAAGCATCTTATGATTAGATTATTTATATATTTTTGAATAAAGATGTGATATTTTGATCCTCAAATAAGATTTGAAATCCACTTTATAGATTTATTACAGATTATAAAAATAAAATTAGTTTTATTTATAGGTTAATTCAGATAAATGCATAATTGGTTTCGAAATAAACCCTTATGCTAGTTTTAAAGTGGATTTCCAACAGAATAAGCATACAGATTCAAAGGGAGTAGTATTTAGCACCGAGAAGAAAGTTTAGGATTAACGGGCCTTATTTTATAACTACGTAGCCAACGTAGGTACAGATTATCAGATTATTCTCATTTCTATATGGATGATAGTTACTGATGTGATCACTTCACTTAGGTTATACTCCTTGGAAAGAGTATGACACCTCTCCCCATTGTGAGGTTTTTCTCATAGGAGAGCAACACGTTGGACTCCATGTTATCTCACATAGTTTATGTCAGTTAGAAGAACGTCCCCACCGACTACAGATTTCAAAATAAAATGTCTTAACAGAAAAGCTTTTAAGAAAACTAAGTGTAAAGGCTCACAACTTTATTCAGATTATGCTTTACAGACATATATTAGTTGTATATTTTAGATTTTATATTTTAGATTCAAAAGTGAGCTCTTTATAGCCTTAAATAGTATGATTTACAGACAAAATACTGGCACAAATTTCACATGGTTTATGTCAGTTAGAAGAACTCCCCTAATAGAAAAGACAACAGAGAAGAATACTAGAATAGATTTTAGAAAACTAAGTATAAAGGCTTACAACTTTATTCAGATTATGCTTTACAGAAAGATATTAGATACAAATTTCAGACTTAAGAGTGAGTCCTTTCTACACTTAGACTGTATGCTTTAAGGAGAGTATTAGTGTAGCTTTTAGAACTAAATGTTATGACTTACAAGATTAAGTATGATTTACTATTCATGATCACAAATTTCAGTTTTCTTTTAGATATTCCAGTTTATGTTAGTCATTTATATTTAGCATCTATTTTTTTTACAAATTATGATGGTGATGGTGATATAATGTTTGAATTATGCATGTCACCCCCATATACTTAGCACATCCTCAAAGTATTGATCCACATATATGTTTATGTGCTATATTGTCTTATAATATAGGTTTGGATGCTCAGTATCAGCAGCGCGAGTGATTTCAAGCATCTTTATCTCTATCTAACAGTTGGTAAGTCCTCATAGTTCGGGGACTTATTCATTCAGATTTTGTAGCTTATTAGTTTATATGATTCAGTATTCTTTTTAGACAATTTGTGTTAGCTGGGGCTTTGTCCCAGTGACTCTTTAGTTTTTAGTAGTAGAGGCTTATCAGACTATCAGTTACATTTCAAACTTATAGTATTTGGTTTTTAGAGATTATATTCAGATTATTCTCAGTCATTTTAAATAGATTTTTGCATTTTGTATAACTTTTATATTTTATTACCTTTATTATGAGATTCAGACTTGGTAGAAGTTAGACAGGGTTAGCTTAAGGCTACTTGTAGTCTTGATCCTCGTGTGATGTCTTGGGAATAGGTTCCGGGGAATTACATTTGATTACTCAAGCCAAGGTGAGTCACTTACACATACCATGCAGTTTTTGACAGTTTGTATGAATAGTTCATTATTGCTTTACTTATGCATTCACCCCATATGCTTAGAACATTCAAAAGTACTTATCCACATATATGTTTATGTGCTACATTGTTTATTAATGTAGGTACCTGATCAGTTGTATTCCATATATCACGATTAGATAGTTGCAAATTCCAGCTAGTAGGTGATGAGTCCTCCTGCTTTGGGGACTTCAGTTAGAAATTGTTCATGTACTTTACTTTCTTATTCATATATATTAATTAGTAGTAGCTGGATTCATACCCCAGCTATCTATAGTCAATATAGTAGAGGCTTCATATATGTTAGTTAGAGTCAGTTATGTAAATTTTAGTTCCTCTCTTCAGCTTTATTAGGATGTAAAATTGTATCACTATTTTATTTTTCCCAAATTTCATCATGATTATGTTTTAGCATAGTAACCTTAGTTATTTTATACATATTTAAATTAGTTTCTTAACAGTATGCCAGTTCATGTGTTAGCTTAGGATCACTTGTGGTCCTAAGCACCATATGACATCCATGGGGTAGTCTCGGAGCATTACAAACTAGGTATCAAAGCACAAGGTTCTAGTGTACTAGAGTGTATATGAAGCCGTGTCTAGTAGAGTCTTGTGAAATGGTATGGAGACGTCTGTACTTTTCTTCCAGAGGCTATAGGGCGTTTAGGAAAAGTTTCCTTTCTTTCATACTCTAGGTCATGCTATAAAGTTATTCTCTCAGAAACTCCTCTCAGTTCATGCGTAAATCCATAATTCTCCATCTGTGACTTATTCTTAAGATAACATGATTAGTAAGTTCCAATTCCTCCTAAGATAATGCTCTCAGATTTACTATCAAAAATTTCAGAAGTCACCAGGGGCTTGAGAGGAGCTTGTTAGTGTGTTATAAGTTCCTCAAGTTGAAAGTTATGTTCGACTTATTATGAGTTGTGCAGTTAAGACAGAATATGCTATGTATTTAGATTCCTCGTTAACCCTTCAATATAAATAGTGCTTATGGGAGGAGATAGTATAAACTTAAATTATTAAATAGAGTTAGCATTCGAGGGATGTTGCAACCTAAAGTGCTATGATTTATAAGTAGTAAAACCTTCTTAGAGTTGGAAGTGTAGGTTGTGACAAAAAAGTAGGAATGACGATTGACAGAAAGTATATAGATGAACTTATGCATGTTATCGAGTTTGCGTTGAGGTGATATCTTCAAGTATGTTAGTTTAGTAGAAGGTAGAGAAGAAGCTATTATTTAAGGTGAATTATTTCTTGATATAAGTAGGAAAGGAGTTATTGATGGTATTTATTTTGTTAGAAAAGTATAGGTTACTAATGAAAGTATTAGGTGGTTGAATATTGTTAATTTAGGTTTCCCTTGAGGTTGGAAAAAGGAGTTTTATTGAAACATATAGAGCTATAGAAGTAATTTAGGTGTATAGATGGGAAAATAGTCATAATATGTATAAGGAGGATGTGCTAACATATTTTAATAAGATATATTATATTATTATGACCGATTATTATTGTTATGAAGTTCTAGTGGGATAGTGTTTCTTAATGTTTTATTTTATAGCTTTCAAGTGAGAATAGTATGTGAGGTTGGGTTGTTAATCATGCCTAGCACTAGACACTAAGTTGGAATAGTGAATGATTATCAAGGTGGAAATAATGATATCTTAGTTGATGATACTAGTTATATGGAGCAGATCTAGTAGGCCTGAACAGTGAATGTAAGAATTTAAGTATGTTGATTTGAAATTTAGCATAATGTTATAGGTATGATGTAGAGATGCACCCAAGGTGATATGGGGCTTCATTGTTTTTTGAATCTTATTACGTGTAGTGTGTGGTTAATGGTACCCTTGAGTTTTTAAGTGGAAGAAAACTAGTTATATAGTACATGGTGTTCTTAATAGCTAAGTTGACAAGTTATGTATGGATAGTGTTGAGTCTTTTAAGTATGATTTTGATTCTTGTGGCTTAAGTTTAGAGGTGTGATATTAGGAGGCTATGAAGGGAAAACAAGCAGATTATGTGTTTATTAATACCAGTAGGTTGCCGAAAAAGGTATAACTATGTGATGATTATTGAAGCTAAAGAAAAATTAAGAATAGTATATATCAAGAGAGTATTTAGGAATGATGTTAGTATAGTTTGTTAAAAGGTTAGGAATATCCATGTTAAGTGTTAGAATCTAAGTGTGAATCTTTGAAGATTGAGCTAATAGAAATTAGAGTTGAAGAACTAGATGGTGTGAACTTATGGTATGGTGATACTCTTGAAGATTGTAAGTTAGTAAGTATTTAAGTTATTATATGATGACCATTAGGCGCTATAGAACGTTAAGAATGGAATCTCAGAAGGAAGTATTAGCAATGGTTTTTTACACTTTCAGGTGTAGTCTTTCAGGTTGAGTATTATTTTTGTGTATTGTTATATTTGAGACTCTAGAGTAAAGTGGTTACCATTCAATTAGAGTTTATTATGTGGTCCCACAGACTTAGAGTGATGTCTTAAAGCTAAAGGGGAGATGATAGAATGAGTAACCAATTTAGGCTCTCAGATCCTAGTAATAATGCCAATATGTATAGGAAAACAGTAATAGAGGATAATGCCCAACCCATTCTTATCTCAATTCAAGGTTTTTCAGTCATCTCAATATTTACTCATGCCTTACATGTCAGCTCCCTGATCATAGCTCACATCCATGCATTTTCCATACAATCTTGTACACTTTCAGTTCCAAGTATGAGGAGTTCCAGTTTACTCAGCAGTGCAGGCCATGTTCCATGAATTTATGAACTTCAAACTCAGGTCATGCAGCTCATGACTTATGTACTCATGCTTTATAGTATGCTCAGTTCCTATAACTCATGGTGCACTACTAATAATCAGTAAAATTCAGATTTATGGTATGGATGTCCTCAGACTAGATCTCTTTAATGAATCCATACCTTTGACACTCTATTTCTCAGGCCTCAGTTAAGTGTCAAAGTTATGTATAGTATTGTTTTGTGCTTCAGGTTCTTATGTGTTAGCCCTTCATTAACCACTTCCTAGGTTATGATAGTGGTGATGATAATGGATAAGCAATGGATTAGATGAGAGGGGGTTGATGAGCCTCATTAAGAAATATTATTTATGATTTCTATCTTAGGCTAGAGGGTGCAGGAAAATTAAGGTAAATATTTGGTATATGTCATAGTTAGTTGAGAATTCGGGGTATGTCTTCTTAAGCATAGTGCAAGAAAGTTATTGATAGATGTTTAGAGAATATGATAAGTATGCCTTATGGGTGTTTGCCTTGAAGTTTATATATGGATTTAATGATAGGCTTTCATGTCGTGTGGGATCTAAGTGGAGGAATGCAATATGCACTAGTAAATTCATAGTGAGAGTAAGAGTTAGTTATTGAAGTGGTAAGGTATGAGTAAGTCATTGAAGTGGTAAGGTATGTTCTGGTTAGGGTGTGAACTCTAGAAAAGACATCAAAAGTTGAATCATGTGGTTTAGAATAGTATTATGGTGTAGCATGTTGTATCTTGACATTTTGAGTTAGGCTTAAACATGGTGAGAGAATTTAGTTTAGTTTAGACTTTAGTGGATAGATTTATTAATGCCCATGTGAGAATTATAAGTTGAACTAAATGAGTATGGTATTTAAGGGGAATAGTGTAGTTGAGGGAGTATTTGAGAAGTGTTGCTATGCTTGAAAATAAGAAGTTGTATTGCCTAAGGCCTAGTAATTTTATCCCAGCTTATGATTTATATGTTTGTGTCCCATGTTACAGAGTTATAGCCATGTTATAATTCCTTATTTAGATATCTTATTCAGATCATGCCCAAGAATTCTTTTCTCCCTAATGTTAGTAGAACTTATTAGAAAGAGTGTTGAAGAAAATTCTCCATTTGAGTATGGGCAGTCGATATGATCCATTCCATAAAGTATGCGATCTAGTTTAGCAATCGCGAAGATAAGCTCCTCTAGATTTCCAACATTCCAGTTGGTTGTACTACCCAAAGTTTCACGAGTAAGGCCATTCAATGAGGTAGAGTATTCGTATTAATGCAAATTACAAATCCATCTCAGTTTAGGCATCATGCATCTATTTTAGATTTTAGATATTCAGTTAGGATTCAATTCGTATGTGTCTTGTGCATTACCTTGGTCTTTCCTCAATATTTCAGCCAAGTTAGTGTTATTCAGGGGACAAAATGTCTCAATGTGTATAGTAATGCCACGAGTTTCCATGCTCTAGACCCCTCAATTCTTTGTCACAGAACAAAATCTAGCTTAAAGTAATGGGTACTTATAAGTTAACCCTCTCCTTTCTATCACAGCCTTATAACAATTCTCATGTCAGTGGATGTAATCAAGAAATCAACTAAGTCATGATATTTAGTTCATGTATCAGTTAGCCCTTCACAGTACTATAATAATGATTATTTCATGAAAATTTGAAGTGATATCTAAACTCCGAGAAAGAATCAGTTCTTGATAGTTAGTAAGGTCAAGTCATCTCTAAATTCAGCTTCATGATAGAATTTTTAAAGTTTCAGCTTAGCTATATCCTTTATTAGCAGACATGTCATGTCAACATTATTCCATACTTTTAATGTTTTAATAAGTTCCTACCCATCATTCGAGGATGAATGGTTCCTACCCATCAGTACTGAGTTATAATAACCAAGTAACTGATATTCTGAGTTACTGAATACTGATTGACTGTATCTGACAGTCCTAATTCTATAGAACTAAACTGAGTTCTATTCTGAAGACTAAGACAAAAACTGTGGGAGGTAATCATCTAACCGATATATCCCAGTTAAGATAAGATAACTGAGTTGAGGTCCAATCTATAACCCCAATTAGAAGGGTATCAATATGGAATGCAATGAGTTCTTCTAAGGATCACACCCTCTGCTGGCAGGTGAGCCCTCATCCTTAGGTTCATTTGGTGCTTAATCCTACTCCTAACTGAAAGACATTGAACTGATTATACTGAATTGAAATGGACTGCTACTGAGATCACTGAGTTTTCTTGAGTTCTGTAACTGATTGAGTTCTACTAAGTTTTGTAACTAATTGAGAGTACCACTGATCGTGACACCACATAATGACATGTTATAATTCAACTATCTACTTCACATAAGCATTTTAAAAAACACTTGGGGAGCTTGGAATATTTCTCATGATAATAGTCAACACATAAACATCATAATTAACTACTAAATTTCAAATTCAAGGCTTTAGCATGCAATTCATATAATCCATCACATAAATATCTTGATTTCATGGAAACTTATAATTAAACTTGAATTGGATCACAATTTCTATCATGAACATAACTACACTTAATTCCAAGCATAGAAATCATAAACCATAAATCTTGAAATATTAAAAACGGATTCTTGGACTCTATGGGTGAAAGGAACCAATAGATGAACATCTAACACACCTTAGTTAATGAGTTTCTTGAAGTTCTTGGGGAAATTCTTGACCTTGATCTTGATTTATTGGAGCTAGCGTTTGTTTTCTTGAGAGAGAATGCTTTTAATTTAGGGAAAAATTGATTAAGAATGACCTTTAAAATGATTTTAGGAATTAAATCCCATACCTGGACATGTTAAAATTATGGGAAAAGACCAATTTAACCCTAGAAGTCATTTTTAATTTTCGTGAAATTTTGCCAGCCTGGACCCATAGCGCAATGCGGTGCTATCGCACCGTGTCACTTAAAATTTCTAACTGAAAAAATGCATGGTGGCGTGACGTTGTTGAGACCTAGAAGCTCTCCGTGATGCAGTGGTATCGTGGGGGAACACTGGAAAGGACAATTGTAAAAATGGTTGGTGGCGCGATGAGCCAATATCGCGGAGCAATGCTACAAACAAACAATCGCCATTTTGACATACTCCACGACGCACTACTGGCTTGAATGCTGGTGTTTAATGGCTGAAAGTTAAAATAGCCATACTTTCTTACCTGATTATCAAATTTGGGCAAATTTTATATCATTGGAAATCTAATTCAATTTCCTACGTAATGGCAGTATCTAAATCAAAAAATACTGATTATTTCAAAAATTTTATATTCAATAACTCATGGACTAAGAGTTAACTTAGGCTAGGGAAATATGGGGTATTACACTTGTACACTTCTAAGCTAGAAATTGGACCTTCGTTCCTACGAGTGTAAACTCTAGTCCCGGTGATTCATACTTGAGTCCATATTTCATGATCATTAACCTAGTGTGAATAAAGATTATAAGATAGGAAAGATGTTCATAAGTGTAACTTAGAGTAAAGTGAGCTAAGAGCCTTTGATTCAGCCAATTTTTAGTGTGAAGTAAGATTATGAGGTAGGGAAGATGTTCGTAAGTGTCACTTAGAGTAAAGTGAACTAAGAGACTTTGATTCGGCCAATTTTTAGTGTTTGATTTCAGAAGGGTCACCTTTGAACTACTATAACTATATGTATATGTATAATTTAGCATATTAATACCCACTAAATTGTAGAAAATCGAATTATCTTTCCAACAACACCAATTTCTCCTTAATCTGATACCCGAGTGACAAATTATGGCTTTGCAAAGGGGTGTGCACCGCCTAACAATTGCAAACGTTCATTGGAAAGGGTTTGCCACAGGGTGTGTGTAATGCCCCAACTATGAGTAGCCTTAAGTTAACCCTGCCTGTATACTACTGACCTTAATTCTTAGTATAATGGAAATATAGACATAAAAGTCATATTGAATGAGGAAATTATCCATAATATTTGAGAATAATATGAACAAAATATCTGAAAACATCAAAACTGAATAATTTGTATCAACACTAGTAGTCTGACAAGCCTCTACTACTAATAACTAGAGAGTCATTGGGTCAAACCCCCAGCTAACTCGAACTGTCTAAAAGGAAATGCTAAAAGCTCATGAATTTATAAACTACAAAATCTGAATGGATTGAATAAGTCCCCGAACTATGAGGACTCACCAACTAGAATGTAGATGGAGACGCTCAAACTACTCACGCTGCTGATACTGTGCACCTGTACCTACATTATGAGATAAAGTAGCACATAGACGTATATGTGGATCAGTATTTTGAGGATGTATTGAGTATATGGGGGTGATATGCATAACTAAAACATCATCTCATAATCATCACTTATAAAATAATGTATGCTAAATGTAAATGACTCGCATAAGCTGTAACATCTGAAATACTGAAAATAATAGTCATGAATAACAAGTCATACTTTATAATTCTAGTGAGCCATAAAATTTAGTTCTAATAGTTGTACTTGTATTCTCCCTTTAAACCATAATGTCTAAGTGTAGAAGGACTCACTACTGAATCTGAAAGATAAAATCAGAAGCTATTATCTTTTTTGTAAGATATAATCTAACTAAAACTTGTGAGCCTTTACATTTAGCTTTCTAAAAGCTATTTCTATTCTAAAATATGCAGTCTGTAAGCTATAAAACTTTAGGGAAAAATACTTTATCAAAAAATTTTTATATCTTTTACTCGCAGGGAGGTTCTCTTAACCGACATAAACAATGTGAGCTACATGGAGTCCAATGTCTTGTCCTCCTAAGGAAGAAACCTAACGTTGGGGAAAGGTGTCATACTATTGCCAGGGAGTATAACCTCAGCTAAAGTGATCACAACTCTTCCTACTATGGGCACTTAGTTTCAATCCTACGATGGTACATAGTTCTGGGGCATGAGACCTTGGAATCATACCCTACTCGGTGCTAATTACTACTCCCTTTTATTTGCTACGCTCATATCGTCAAAATTCACTTTAAAACTCGCATAAGGGTTTATTATGAAACCATTTATGCATTTATCTGAATAAATTTATAAATGAAGCTATTTTGCTTTTTGTAATATGTAATAAATCTGTATAGTGGATTCTAGAACTAATCTGAGGATCAAAAGATCAAAACTTTATTTTAAATCTGATATAATCAGCTCATAAATTTCTTAAAACATCATCTTTCTCAAAATCTCAACATATAAACTTGGTGCTTAAAAACCCATATATCAAACTCATGTCAATATAACATAGTAATCATGCTTGATAATGAAACAATGATAATTCATCTCAAAATCTGGAAATTTCTGCAATCAGCATGAAAATATGAAAATAAACATGCAATTCAACTTCAAAGTATCTCAAAACTCATAATCTTTGCAATTAGCAATAATGGGTATGAACCCTAATTCAAATCTTATGTAATTCTAGTCAAAATTATGTAAATTTGTAATTGAAAATTAATTTTGGACACAAGGATGAAAGGAGATCCTTGTTGAAAAACTCCACATACCTTAATTGATGCTTAGATGAAGAAAACTTTAATCTTGGGTTCCTATTGAGTTTTTGATGATGGGTTCTTGATGTTCTTGCTATTGAAATCCTCAATTTGGAGCTTTCTGGGAGAATCTATGGAGGATTTTGATTCTATGTAGAATAAGCTCTTGGTTTCTAGGGTTTTTCTTTTGAAGAGGATGATGAATAATGAGCATCATAGGGTTAGTATATGATTAATCTTGTGTTTGGATGGATTGGGGGCTTGGTAATTGTCCAAAATACCCTTCTTTAACACCTAAATAAAGCTGGAAAAATGTAACTCGATTCCGATTTAATAGGCCACCGCGACGCGCCACTATCGCGGTGGCTCACTAAAAATTGACGACTGGGAAATTAGGGACCTCAGCGATGTGGAGCTATTGCATTTTCCCACTAAATTTTGAAAATTGAGACCTGAAACTTCAACGTGACGTGCCACCATCACAGTGCCCTATAGGAATGCCATTTTGGCCTTTGGCGTGATACGCCACTATAGCGTTGGACTACTGGAAATTGACAAATGGGAAAATGGACCTCTCCGCTATGCATCAATATTGCGGAGGTCTACTGAAAAATGACAATTATAAATTTAACTATCTCCATGGTGCGTTGACTACCCAGGTGGCACACCGTCAACTTAAATACGTCATAACTCCTTCACCAAGTGTCGCAATTGGGCAATTTGGGTATCGATGGAAGTTTTATTCAATTTTCCACACCATGGGAAGTCTAAATCTTGAAAATTCCATATTGAATAAATTTATTTATTTTGCAAGATATCCCTCAATATTCTAAGAATGAATTTAAGCTAAGAAAAGTTTGGGGTATTGCATATCTCCCTCTTGGGAACATTCATCCTCGAATATGGCTAATTAAGCGAAATATATTGAGGAATCTGATGCTATAAACTATCATGCACAATAAAAATAAATTGAATGACTGAATCTTACATATAATGAGCTACTGAACTGATTTGGAGGTGCATGAATTCTCATGAAAGTAACCATATAGCTGAATCTGGGACTAGAAAAGAACTGAATGAAGGAAGACTATTACCTTCGGATAATTATGAGTTTGTGGTGAAAAGATAAGGATACTTGGTATGTATTTCTGCTTCTGCTTCCCAAGTAACACCCTCGACGGACTGGTTTTGCCATAGTACTTTGACCAAGGGAACTTCTTTGTTCCTTATTCTATGATTATGACGATCAAGATTCTCTACTGGAACTTCTTCATAAGAAAGGCTACTCTAAAATCTATATCCTCTAGAGAAAATACAACAGCTGAACCATCCTTGCACTTCTTTAACAAGGACACATAGAACACTGGAAAAACTGAGGGTAAATCTACGGGTAGCTCAAGCTCATACGCTACTTTCCTAACACGACTCAAAATACTAAAGGGACCAACATAGAGGGGACTAAGCTTCCCCTTTTTTCCAAATTACTTTACCTCGTTTATGGGTGAAACTTTCAAATACACAAGATCATCAACCACAAACTCAAGATCTCTTCTTCTCACGCTGGCATATTATTTCTAGATACTCTGAGCTGCTTTTAATCTCTCTATAATCAACTAAACTTTATTCATGGTTTCAAACACTGTGATATCATGAACTCAATCAGTTGTCAGATATCAGTAGTATTTTATCAGTCAATAAAATTCAGTAACTAGTCCATGTTCTATTCACTTCAGTTAATCATATTCAGATTCAAGTCAGATGAGAGTAGGAATTAGCATCGAGTGAACCCAAGAATGGGAACTTACCTGTTATATGAGGGTGTGATTCTTAGAAGCAATCCTTGCATTCCATAACTATGTAGCCAGCATAGGTTGAGACAACATAACCTGCTAGATGAGGGTAGATAAGGTGGCTTAACCTGTTATATAAGGTTTCCCACCGTTCTCACTAGAGTTACCTGTTATATGAGGGTTTATCATATGTTGTCCTCACCAGTGATGCGGTACTGACACTTTTCCAATCAGGGTACAGGTTGGACCCCAGCTCAGCTGTTATGGCATATTTGGGGCATATCGGTTAAAATACTACTTCCCACAGTTTCATGTTACAGAATCAGGACTGTCAGATACAGTCAATTAGTCTCAATAATAGAACTCAAATAATTCTTCAGAATTCAGGACTGTCAGATATAGTCAACTCAGATATAGTACAGAACACAGGTAGTTCCACCAGATTTAGGAATGTCAGATACAGTCATCCATGTTATCAGTTATGTTAAGATACAGTGATTCATGCTATCAGTTATATCGGTCATCAGTCATGTCATGTTAAGATTCAGTAATTATGTTATTACGGTGTCAGTTACAGTTACATATTTATTCATGCATTCTCATGTTCATGTTAGACAGTCAGTTAGTATTAATCATGCATGTGAAGCCTTGCATTTAGCCTACATCACATTTATACTCAGAACATTCCATTGTACTAATGTATTTGCGCTATGGTGCTTTCTTTTTTTGTGTTACACTATAGGTTCAGAGACACCAGCTCCAGATCAACAATAAATTCCAGTCTCAGCAGTCAGAGTAGAAGTGAGTCCTCATCTTTTGATGACATAATTATTTTTTTACTATCTCATTGATTATCTTATTAGTTGGAGTTAGTTGGGAACATATCCCATCACCTCATTATTCAGATTATTCAGATGTTAGAGGCTTTTCGACTAGATGCAAACTAGATACCGACTATCTTGTTTCAGACTTCAGTTTTTTTTGTTTTGGGTATTCTATAACTCCACACATATATTATGTTATTCAGTTATGTTCAGTATTGAACCTCATGGACTTTCAGTGCATGTTTCTGTATTTTAATATCATATTATGCAGTGTACAGGTACAGATATAAGTCATGGATTAGCTTGTGCTTCTTAAGGGACATAAGCACCGTGTAGCATTCCAGTTAAGAAAATCAGGGCGTTACAAACATGGTATGAGAGCCTAAGGTTCAATAGAATTCTAGGAAGTCTGAAATCCACATCTAATAGAATCTTGTACATGGGTATGTTGCATACCACATTTATGTGCAGGAGGCTATAAGATGTTTAGAAATAGTTTCCCCTTCTTTCAGTATTCATGTCATGCCAGTGAGCATAATCTCAAGTGAATCTCTCGGTCTAATCCATTTCTCCCTTTCTTCTACAGAACATGCCTCTGAAAAGAAGAAATGGGAACCAATCAGTTCAAAGAACCTTTGGGTGATCACATTTCTCATGTGGAGTTTAGGGCAACATTTACAACTGTTGCTCAATCAGTTGCTACTCAGAATGAACGACTAATAGCTATTCCAGCCAACCCAATGGCCAACTCAGCTGCAGTTAGGATTCGGGACTTCTCCTGAATGAATCCTCCATCCTTCCATGGGTCAAAAGTAGATGAGGACCATAAAAAATTCATTGATCAGGATCAGAAGCTGACAGATATCATGGGGTGACTACTATTAAGAGTGCTGAGTTAGCTGCATATCAGTTGAAAGATGTGTCTCATGCTTGGTTCAAATAGTGGAAGTCTAAAGGGTGAGATAATTTAGGACCTATAGAGCGGGAGGAGTTTGTCACTGTATTCTTAGATAGATTCTTTCCTTAAGAGCTTAGAGAGGATAAGGTGTTTGAATTCATCAACCTAAGGTACGGCAGTATGACAGTGAAAAAGTATTCTTTCAAGTTTGCTCAACTATCCAGATATGCCTCTCATGTGGTTGCAGACAATAGAGCCAAGATGGGTAAGTTCGTTTCTGGTGTAAATGATAGCGTGGTTAATGAGTGCAGATCCACAATGCTAACTAGTGCTATGACTTTAGCCAGGTGTATGACTTATGCTCAGCAGATAGAGGAGCAGAAAATTAAGCAGAGGGAAAAAAATAATAAGAAGGCTAGGGTAGGTAGCTTCAATTTTAGTCAGCCTAAGTTAGAGGGAGGAAATCATTCTCAGTTTCATCCTAAGATGTTAGTTCCAGCTCCTTCTATAGCCAGTGCTCCAGTTCTTAAGTTTAGTAAGGAAAAAAGAGATAGAGCGCTAGGCTTTAAGACCTACGGTAGTGTTAGCAGTGCCTGCTCCTATCCTCTTTGCCAGACTTGCGGTAAGCACCATCAGGGTGTTTGTAGAGCGGGTAGTGGAATTTGTTTTGGTTATGGTAAGCGAGGAGATAGAGTCAGAGACTCTCCTTATCCACATCCTCAAGGTCAACAAAATCACTCCTCAATTCAGTCCAGTTGCCCAAATCAGCAGGGTGCCACTTTCAGTGCTACTAGTGGGTGACGCCCATATAGACTCTATGCTCTCCGAACCTGACAAAATTAGGAAAATTCTCCTGATGTAGTTACTGGTACGTTACAGATCTTTCATGCAAATATTTATGCTTTGCTAGATCCAGGAGCTTCCTTGTCTTTTGTTACTCCTTATATAGCAATTGATTTCGGAATCCATCCCTAAATTTTTGAAAAGCCCTTTTTAGTCAACACCCCAGTGGGTAAAACCATCATAGTCCGGTAGGTATACAGGAGCTACCCGATTATGATATTTTAGAAAGTCACTTCAGCAAATTTAGTTGAATTAGAGATGACTTATTTTGAATTCATTCTCGGCATAGATTGGCTACATTCCTAATATGCCACAGTCGACTACAGAAATAGAATAGTTCAGTTTTAGTTTCCTAATGAACCTGTCCTAGAGTGGAAGGGTAGTTTATCCGCTTTCAGAGATTAGCTTGTTTCCTACCTTCGGGAAAGGAAAATGATATCTATGAGATGTGTCTATCATCTTGTTCGAGTTAACGACTCTCATTCTGAAACTCCCAGTCTTGACTCAATCCCAGTAGTGAATGAATATTTAGATATCTTTCCCGAAGATCCTCTAGGCATTCCTCCCTAAAGGGAAATAGACTTTGGCATTGATCTTCTTCCAGATACTTAGCCTATCTCTATTCCACCATACAGAATAGCGCCAGGAGAACTCAACGAATAGAAAGAATAGTTTAAAGATCTCTTAGATAAAGGATTCATCAGACCCAGTGTTTCCCCGTAGGGCACACTAGTTTTATTCATTCGCCACAAAGACGGTTCTCTCAAAATGTGTATAGACTACCGTTAGCTTAATAAAGTCACGGTCAAGAACAAGTATCCTCTTCGCAGAATTGATGACTTTTTTGACCAACTTCAGGGTTTCATTTATTTCTGTAAGATAGACCTCAGATCCGGCTATCATTAGCTCAGAGTTAGAGAATGTGACATTTCAAAAACAGCCTTCCGTACTCGATATGGTCACTTTAAAATCTTAGTCATGTCATTTGGTCTTACTAATACCCCAGCCGCTTTCATGAACTTGATGAATCGTGTGTTCAAGAAGTACTTGGATATTTTCATCATATTTGTCATAAATGATATTTTTGTCTCTTCCCGCAGTGAGTGTAATCATGTAGACCATCTCAGAATAGTACTTCAGACTCTCAGAGATTATCACTTATTCACCAAATTTAGTAAGTGGGAATTTTGGCTAAGGTTAGTAGCATTATTTGGTCATATTGTTTTTGGGGATGGCATTAGAGTAGATCCTCAAAAGCCTAAAGCAGTAAGAAATTGGCCTCACCCTATCTCTCTATCAGATATCAGGAGTTTCTTTGGTTTGGCTGGCTATTACAGAAGGTTTGTTAAGGAATTTTCTTCTATTACATCTCTTATGTCCAGATTGACTTAGAAGAAAGTCAAGTTTTAGTGGTCAAACCCTTGCGAGAAGAGTTTTCAGGATTTGAAGACTCGACTCACCTCAACTCCATTGTTAGCTCTTCCAGATGGGTTAGATGGGTTTGTAGTGTATTGTGATACATCGAGAGTAGGTTTTGGTTGTGTCCTCATGCTGTATGGTAAGTTCATAGCCTACGCCTCTAGACAACTTAAACCCTATGAAAATAATTATCCTACTCATGATATTGAGTTAGCAGCCGTAGTGTTTGCCTTGAATATTTAAAGGCATTATCTCTATGGTGTTCATGTAGATGTCTTCACAGATCATAAGAGTCTCCAGTATATCTTTTCTCAAAAAGATCTCAATCTTCATCAGAGAAGGTAGTTAGAGATGTTGAAAGATTATGAGATGTGTGTCCTTTATCATCTGGGCAAAGCCAACGTAGTGGCGACGCTCTCAGTAGACTGTCTATGGGTAGTGTTACTCATTTTGAGGACAGTAAGACGAAGTAAGCTCAGGAAGTCCATCAGCTTGCCAGACTAGGTGTTCTCTTAGTTGATTCTTCAAAGAGTTCTGTATGTGTTTAGAGTAGTTCAGAATCATCTCTAGTTTCTGAGGTGAAAGAAAAGCAAGATAGAGATCCCAACCTAGTCAAGTTAAGAGAATTAGTTCAGGAACAGAAAATTGAGTTTTCTCCCAAAAGGGAGATAGTGTTCTTCGTTGTAAGGGTCATATCTGTGATCCAGGTGTAGATGACTTAAGGCAGCAAATTCTTGTAAAAGCGCATGGTGCGCATTACTATATTCATACAGGGGCTACTAAGATGTACCATAACTTATGAGAGATTTATTGTGGTATGGGATGAAGAGAGATATTTTAGATTTTGTGGCTACGTGCTCTATATGTCGTAGGTTAAGGCAGAGCATCAGAATCCTAGCGGGCCCATGAAGGTGTTCATTATTCCTACTTGGAAGTGGGAAGAAGTGAACATGGACTTAGTGCCGGGTTTGCCCCAAACTCATCATCAACATAATTCAATTTGGGTCATTGTAGACAAGATGACCAAATCAGCTCGTTTTCTTCTAGGTCATACCTTTTATTCAGCCGAGGATTATGCCAAACTCTACATCAGAGAGTTGGTTAGATTGCATGGTGTCCCATTATTTATTATCTTAGATAGAGGTACCCACTTCACCTCTTAGTTTTGGAAAGCATTCCAAACGAGTCTTGGTACCTAATTTCATCTCAGTACAGCTTTCCATCCTCAGACAGATGGTCAAGCAAAAAGGACCATTCAAACTTTAGAAGATATGCTAAGGGCGTGTGCAATTGATTTCAAGGGATGTTGGGATAAACACTTGCCTTTGATTGAGTTTGCATACAACAATAGCTATTATTCAAGTATTTAGATGGCTCCATTCAAAGCTATCTATGGTAGGAGATGTAGATCTCCAATTGGTTGGTTCGAAGTTAGTGAGGCCTCAGTCATAGGGCTTGACTTGGTATTCGATGCCTTAGAGAAAGTCCAATTGATATGAGAAAGACTCTGGGCTGCTCAGAGCCAACATAAGTCTTATCCATATATTTGTAGAAAAGATCTCGAGTTCAATATTGATGAATGTGTCTACCTCAAGATCTCTCCAATGAAGGGAGTGAAGAGATTCGGTAAGAAAGGAAAGCTCAGTCCCCGCTATATCGGTCCCTTCAAAATTTTTAGTCTCTTTGGCAACGTAGCTTATGAGCTTGAATTGCCTTCATATCTAGCCTCAGTTCATCCAGTCTTTCATGTCTCGTTGCTCTAGAAATGCATAGGTGACCCAACAGTAGTAGTCCCTATTCAGAGCATAGATATTCAGAACACCCTCTCTTATGAAGAGATTCCTGTTGAAATCCTAGACTATCAGACTCGTAGATTAAGGAACAAAGAAGTCCCTCTAGTTAAAGTTCTTTGGAGAACTTTGTCCGTCGAGGGAGCTACTTGGGAAGAAAAATAAGACATGCGTACCAAGTATCCTCACCTCTTATTCGCCAACTCAGATCAACCTTAATGCAACAGTTCTCCTTAAGCTTACTCAGTTCATGATCAGTGTTTATCATGAACTTGGTATTCATTTTCATATTCATGTTCCCATGATAAACTTGGCATCAAGTACCATTGCATATACAGTCATGCATTCATGTACCAGCTCAGTTATATAATTATGAATAAGGCATGCATTCTCATTATGAGAAACTTAGTTCTTCAGAACACTTAGCTATGCATTAATGATTTTGTTATACATGCATCAGATATGTATGTTCTGTATGTTATGTTAAGCTTGGAAGTCATGATATCATGTTCCAGTCATTCATGCTTAGTTCATGTTTAGATTTTTATTTCCCCACTCAGTCAGTCTCATTCCAGGAAGATTGTTCCCAAGGGAGAGATATTGTAATACACCAGATTTTTCTTATCTAATTTTGTCCTAGGAATGTCTAGTCTTAGCTTCTAAATTTAATGATGATTATTCCAAGAGTAATTTTCAAGATTTTCACTTTTTGTCACGTGGGAAATTCAATAATATTTCCATTGATATAAAATTCCCCTAAATCTGATAACCGAGTTAGAAGTTATGCTTATTTTAAGTTTTATTCATAAAACAACAAAATATTGGTCAGTGGCGTGCCACGCCATGAGCTAAAATGGCAATTGTACTTTCTCCAGTAGCTCAGCGTGATTTGTCCCACAATGTGCAAAATTTCCAGGCCACAAAGAGGGGGCAACACGATGTCTCCACGTCGTGCCATCCATCCATTTCCCAATTACCAATTTCCAGTGACATGGCACGATAACGCCGCATCGTACCAGGGGCCCAGTTCAGGAAAATTTTTACTGAAATTACAAGATGCATCCAGGGTTAAAAGGATCAATTTTCTACCCCTATTTAAACCCAATAACACGTTATTTAGCTATTCTTCACCCAAAATATACTAGTTTCTCTCAAGTTTCTCTCAAGAACAAGCTTGGGTTTTTATTGGGGATTCAAATTCAAGAAGGTTTCACCGTCAATCTTCACGAAATCAAGAACCAAGGTATGCATAGTGTTTATTCATGGACCCCTTTTGTCCATGAAGTCAAAGAATCCTTTTCTAATTTCAAAATTTTGGATTTCTTTTATTTTTTCATGATTTGGCTGTTCTTGTTCATGTTGATAAATGAATAATTGAATCCTATTCCATGATTGGGCGATAGATTTCATGTAGGCTGATTAGTATAGATATGAACTCTTGCAAACCTAGGATTTAACCCTTGAATGGTGTAATTAGAGTTGAACCATGATGTTTAAATAGTTGAACCATGATGTTTACATGTACTATGTCTATCATATGTTTGATTAAATGCCTAGATGGAGGAAAATTGCTTAACTAGCATGATTTCATGAAATCCCTATGTATGTACAAGTTATGTCTATAACATGTTTGGTGAAATGGTTCAATAAGTGTATTACGGTGATTATTATGTACTCCAGTAAGTCATGCTTTTTCAGTTTCCCTTCTATCAATTCCTGGGGGTACTTGTACCCGAAACATTAGCTGTGTGCATAGAGCCATATCTTATTTTCACGATACTCTTAGTCAAGCTACGATCCTTAGACTTCAGAAAGTCTTATGACTCAGGAAATCTCTATGATCTCATGAACTCAGTCAGTTGTCAGATTTGAAAATTAGAGTTGGAAAAAGAGTTTGGGTCGAAACACAAGTAAAGGATACATACGTAAGTTCAAATCTTACTTAGAATTTATTTTATATCATTTATTATATAATTATCTTACTTTTAATGTAGAATCGATACGTTCAAGCAATTGAAAAACTCAAAAGGACTCGACCGACAGATGACCAAGGCAATCCAATTATGCCATCAGGGAAAGAAACTCTTTCTTGATGGCTGGATGTAGTTGGGGTGTGTATAAGGGAAGGTAACACGACATTTTCTCTAAGAAGAACTTTCACCATCTCTAATATGGATTGCAAGGTATAGGGAGTTCTACCAGTATGTTAGATGAGCAGCTTAAGGAGATGCAACAGGAAATTCGAGAGCTTGTTAAGAAGTAAAAAGAATGAAAAAAAGAATGGAGGAGGAACTGCATAGGATGACACTCGAGTCAGATGTTGATGAAATGTGGGGGATGCACCACCCAATAAGGGACTAGGCCCCTTATAGTTAGAAACAAGCAATAAAGCAGTAAAGTAGTAAGGAAATAAAACTTTGCAGAAAAGTAAAGAACACAATGATTTAATGTGGAAACCTCCTTGATCAAGGGAGGAAAAACCACGGCTTGCCCTCACAAGAACTCAAGAATCCATTATAATCAAACACATGATTACAGACTCCATTGGAACTTAACTCTAAGATCCACTAATTTGTAACAACTCTATTACAAACTCTCCTTGACAACTCCATCAATATGTCTTCTCAATATCGATTAACTCTAACAAACATCAACTTAGGTAACACTAACTAAGCACTTTAAAGACATAAAAAAAGCATTACTCTTATACTAAGAGTAATTTGATTACAAACGAAGACTTGATTCAAGAACAATTACTCCCCCAGCACACAGAATCTGGAACATGAGAAATATTGAGTATTCACAGTTTTTCTTCTTGAATAGCTTAATTGCAAAAACCATTGAATTGAGAAAAATTCTTTTCTATTTATAGAAGGATAATGATTAGGGTAGAATTTTCATTGGGAAAGGTGTCATTATTATTACACAACTCACTCACATAGTTTATTACACTAATAGATAAAACTGCATAGACATGTGACAACTGTATGTCTTAATGAAGACCTAGGGACCTAATCCCTTGTTGTCAGCTGATCATCATCAAAATAAGATATAGAAATTTTCACCCTTTTTGATGATGACAAATCACAGATTTTAAAGCATCAAAATTCATTTACCTCATTCAATCATAGTGATTACCACTATTGTTAATGAATGTTCCCCTTATCACTAGGCACCATGTTTTTCGTGTTAATATACCAATATGCTGCTTATACTTCCAAGCTTCTCTAGGTCACTATACAAACATACTTCTCCCTGTCAATATACCTACACTTCAATCCATATTCAACACATGTTCCTACACCTGGTACCTGGTCCCTAGTATATGAATTCAGCATCCCTCTTTTGGCATCATTGAAAAGTAAGAACAGTAAACCAAGAGTAAAATAAGCACAAGTTAATTAACTCATGGCCACTGGGGAAACACTAATATAAAGACCAACTTTTAAAGTAAAGAAAAGAACTAATGGAATCACAAACAAGGATTCATTCATATTAAATGGAATCAGTACCATTACAATATGCCAAAAAAACATAAAACATCTATTCCTTCAAAAGCCACATTAGAAGAAAGAACAAGAAACTAACACAGGTATAAAAAGGGGATAGAGTTCATAGGACTTAGGTAGAGAGAGGTTTAGGGGAAATAGAATTGAGCAACATCTCCATTCTGGCACTTGTTGTAGCATGAGCATTCAGTAGCTGATTAGTGAGGTCCTTAACTTCTGCATCCAGTCCTTGAACCTCCTTAGTGGGTGCTGCAACTTTAGTCTGGTGTTTTCCAATTTCAGTTGTAAGTTACTTAACAACACCTGGTCTCTTTGAGGATAATTTCTAGTTCTTCATCTTTAGGTGTAGAATTTTTGCATCCTTAGTAGCCAAATTTACCCTTATCTCTTCCATTTCTTTACTCATGTTTTCTTGGACAACCAATAACTATGACACTTGAGACACAACCCATATTTTTCCTATTACACAGTCATTTTCAACCAATGTTGTTAGACTAAACATTTGCTTCACTATTCTAAGAGTCCCTTTGGTCCCCACTATTCTGAAGTTATTAATTACCTTATTCAAGAAACACCCATAAGGCATACCATATTTTCCTTTCTTTTCTAGGATGACCTTATACATATTCTCTATTATTAGAGAAGACAAACTTATTAACTCAAACTTACTGAGACATTCTATCATAAACAAATCATCAGCAAAAG
This sequence comes from Capsicum annuum, assembly GCF_002878395.1. Taxonomy (NCBI): domain Eukaryota; kingdom Viridiplantae; phylum Streptophyta; class Magnoliopsida; order Solanales; family Solanaceae; genus Capsicum; species Capsicum annuum. The sequence goes on along the minus strand of NW_025845566.1, from coordinate 464,054 downwards.
CTATAGTCCTTTTCTCTAACCCTGGAGGAATTACTTTGTTGACAAATTCAAATACCTACTTGACCATATACATGTGCTCTATCATTAGAGCAGATAACCTTATCAACTCAAACTTATTGAGACATTCTATTATAAACAAATCATTGGCAAAAGCTATAGTGTTTTTCTCTGCCCTTGGTAGAATGACTTTATTAATAAATTCAAATACCAGCTAAAACTCACTTATGAGAAACTTGTTTTTATACTAGCTACTGATGTTTCTCCCCCTTTTGAGGCATTAATAATAAACTCAGTTAAGTCCTATTGCTTTAAAATAGTCCTCAAACCTATAATAGGCACTTCCAGGATTTTTCCCAATGCCTTTTCATCCAGTTTTATCATCTTTCATTGCACCTAGGCAGTCAAGCTTAGCCCATTATTTGACAAACCCATAATATAATAAAATACTCTCACTACTCTTTCAAAAATCATGGGAACTGGTTCCTCTAGAAGGTGAAACTATCCCTGGTGTCTTACATACTCCACCAACTTTACCATACCAGGTTTTTCATAAACCCTGGGATCAGAAACTCTACCAGCCAGTACTTTTGGATTTTCAAGATCCTATTTCTTTCTTCTCTAGACATATACTTCTTTTTTTCCTCCTTTATTCTTCTTTTGGAATTACTGTGTGGTTCTTCTTCATTAGTTTTTCCCTTTTTGGAACCAAGTCCCTCAAATAATTTTTTTTCTTTTATAGTAATGAGTTTCTGTTTCATTCCAGTAAGACTTCTTGACTTCTTACTGGAATTTCTTTGACACATAGTTGAGAAAAAATGAGGTTTCACTCTCATGGAGTAGGGGAACAAGGTACGTTAAGTGTTTCAGAAGCTTCAGGCATTTTTTATTCTTCTGAGGAAAGAGGAACTTTGATTTGGGAAACTTCATGTTCGATTAGTGAACGAAATCCCTAGTTAGGTCTACCACTATGGCTGACCCAACAAAGGTTTCTATGGTAGCTGAAGTTTCAACTGGAATGGATACCTCTAGAGTCTTCAGTAGTTTCTCAAGAGAATATAGTAGGTGGTATGGACTCAACTTCTTACTGAGGATTTGAGTAGGGGATTCTACTATTTTGGGTATTGAAGAATCAAAATGTTCAATTTGGGGCTTTATAGACTCAATTTTTGGGGATTAACTAATTTTTGGGTCATTAGTGGGGATCAATTAGGTGAGAATATCATCCATTTAGATCTTTTCTAAGAGATATAATAAGAATAATTTGTTTCTAAAAGGCTGAATAATTTTAGGAAGAAGATTTGTGAAATAATTTGGACGAGAATAAAATGGAATAAGTTTGATTTTGTTTTTAAGGGAGGAAACCGTTGTCATTGAGATTCCCTTTGAATGAACTAACATTTTTAGTCCTAATAGGTGTGATGCTTCACCTTACTAAATATTTGATGGCTTTTATTCACAGAATAAAAGACACGTAGCTTTTTTAGATAGAATTTTATGATTTTTTATGCACAATGTTTTGGTACTAACCCAAGAGATAGGACCAGGTTTCTCTATTTCTTAAGTGAATCCTCAAATTTATATTTGTCTTACCTGGTTTATTCCAAATTTATTCCTGTGTCTGTATACCAGCAAAGGTATGATACTGAGTTAGACCAACCGGTACATACTTTATCAAGGATACCTGTCTCCTGATCATTGCTAATTTTATGGAGAAATACTAATTCATCTAGTAGGTCAGGTTATTTTGATCATATCCAGTCTGCACATGTTCTTCACAAATTGTTCCTTGTTAAGATCCTTAGTCAAGATGTCTGCTATCTGGTCCTCAATCTTTTAAAACAACATGCAACTAGTTCCCTTCTCAACATTATCTCTCAGAAAATGATGCGTTATGTCAATATGCTTGGTCCTCTTATGCTGCACTGGATTCTTAGCCATGTTAAGAGAACTTGTACTGTAACACATCATAGGGATAGTTTTTGAGACAATCCCAAAATCCTTTAGTTGTTGTATACCCATTTACGCCTAATAAATATTCTGTCAATAGGTCTAGGGACCCGGTGCCAGACTTTACTTCTTTTAGACTATTGAAGCTCTTCAAACATTGCATTGATCCAGTCAACATCTTTTAAATATTCTTTCATATTTTTGTGCTCAATTTCGGACAAAAATGCTGAGAATACCATGAAATTTCTAGCTTGAGCTATTGTTTGGACTCCAATTTCCAAAGGTGTAGTTAGATACTAAAGTGGGTGAGAAGATTTATTCCTTCAGTTTGACCTTTTAAGATGTAATCCAATGGGACTAGGCCCCTGAAGATTTTGACTGGACCCTTCTTAATGTTCTTCAATAGGAGAAGGGGTCTATAACTGAGATCTTGGATCACCATCACCTTCACCATTCCCAACTGCATCATTTAGTGTTTGACCATTATCTTTATCAATATCATCCCTTTGAACAGGAATGAGTTTTTCAATATCAGAATCTTCATCATCATCTAGATTCACTTACTTTCCTGACTCATCAAAGACCACATGTATACTTTCTCCACAAACAAAGTTCTTTAATTGAAAACTCTGAATGCTTTTCTTGCTAAAGATTGTCCCACCAATTTTGATTTATCAATTTTGGATTCAAACTTTCCTAGTTTATTCTTCCCATTGTTTATCACAAAACACTTGCACCCTAAAGGTCTGAAGTAGTCAAGCTTTGGCTTTTACTGAACACAAGTTCATATGGGGTTTTTTAAAAGAGAGATATAATCAAACACCTATTTGTCACATAACAGGTAGTGTTAACATCTTCAACCCAATAATTCTTTTGAAGCCCACTGTCAATTAGCATGGTCCTAGCAATCTCTATGAGGGTTTTATTTTTCTTTCAACAATTTTATTTTACTGAGGAGTCCTAGGAGCAGAGAAGTTGTGACTGATTCTATATTCAACATAGAATCTTGCAACTTGGTAGTTCTCAAATTTAGTTCTATGATCAGATCTGAATTCAACAATTTATAATTCATCTTCATTTGAATCTTCTTGGCAAAAAATACCATAACCTCATAGGTTTCATCCTTAGTTCTCAAGAACATTATCTATGTAAACCTGGAAGAGTCATCTACAATGACAAACACAAACTTCTATCCTCCTCTACTGTAGACTTTAATAGGTCCACATAGATCCATGCGCAACAACTTAAGAGGTCAATAAGTACTCACCTGCTTCTTCAACTTAAAGGAAGACCCAATTTGTTTACCCTTCAAATAAGCATCACTAACCTTATTTTCAAGAAATTATAGCTTTTGGATGCCACAGACCAGGTCCTTTAAAATCAAATTTTTCAGCAAAGAGGAACTTACATATCCCAGCCTTCTGTGCCATAAATCATCATCTTCACTTTGAACACTTAAGCGTATTAATTCCCATTATCTACAGACTCTAAATTAACCATATACATATTTTTTAACCTTTTGGCTTTGAGAAAACTCTCCCTGACTTCAATCTTGACATAGTACATCCATCAGATGAGAACTTCACCTCATTACCGTTCTATATATTTGAGAAACAATTTAAAAAATATACTTGAAGCCATTCATATAGTACACATCTTCTATTGCTTGATCAGGTGATTTTCCAATATTTCCCACACTTTGGATATACCATTTTTTGCCATTTCCCAAAGAGATACCTCCACCGTGAAGTGTCTTGAGAGAAAAAAAGTAGTCAGTCCTCCTACTCATGTTCTTTGAGCATCAAATATCAATAAACTAGTTCTAATTTCATTCCCTTTCTCCTACCTGCAATCAAAATTATTTGTTAGATTTGGGATCCCACTTGAGTTTGAGTTCCCAAAAGAAAGATAAAGGTGTGATCAAATATTTCTTGGCCCATCTAGGTAGAGAGTTCTTCTTCATATTTTTCAAGGGTATGGAACCCTTAGGGTAATAATTCTCCTACTAGATGTATCTAACATTGCTTAATATAGCTCAAATCCATCATTTATAGCTTCTCTTTGAGTGCCCATCTCTTCTACAATGAGTGAATAGAGGTTTGTGTACCTTATTTTTTATACCATCAACAACTTTTCCTTGAGACTCAAGTGATTGGGTTTTATATTGATATCTAACACCTTTAATATTATTGACACCAAGGCCAGTTAAATTAGAATGTATTTGTGAGGATATGGTCTATTTTAATGATTTGTTAAGTTTTTTCTCTTATACGGACCATGTCTCTTTCTAGTTCCTTATTCTTATTAACTGCATTCATGAGATACTTTTGAAAATACCTCAATTTTTATTTAAACTCAATTGAAGCCTTGAGGCTTCTTTCTTCCCTTCAATATTAGAATCATTCACTTTCTTTAGTTGATTCATTAAACCAGATTTTCAAATTTCATCTTAGTGAACTGTTCTGTTGTTTTAGATATTTGGAGAGTTAAGGCAATTAATTCAAGATCTTGATTTTATACTTTCTCTTCTAACACATTTTTATCAACAGTCAATTTACACACAAAATCAATCAGCACATTTGCAAGTTGTTTTTAACTTTCTAGTATAGTAGTTATCTAAACTTTCTTTAATAGTTACCTTATTTTCTTCTTTATCTTCAGTATTTGCCATATAGCAAACAAGGAGTCAAAGGTGACATTTTCATCCTCCACTGCCATCATAGAAACATCTTCAAGCTTTTTATCATTCTCAGATTCACTGGAGGAATCTCCCTAGACAGCTAAAGCATATTTCACTTCATATTCAGCTGCAGCCTTTCTCTTGACTTTTCAGGGACCTGGTCCTTCTTCTTTACTTTGTCACCTTCAAAATATAGATATTCTTGATAATCCAATTTTTGCATTAGGCAATCTTTGACGAAATTCCCAGGTTTTCCATATTTGTGGCAATCTTCAATTGTACCTCCCTTTTTGCTGCTACATTCTCTTCTTTGAAACTGACAACTTTTGTTCATTGTTCTAACAATTCTTTTTTCCAAATAGGCAACATCAATGACCTTTTCACTTGAATCAGACTTTGAAACCTTTAATGCCAGAGATTTTTCTATTTTTACTGCCTTCTTCTCTTGCCCTTGCTGCTTCTTGAGTTCATGAGTCTTTAGATTACCAATAAGTTCATCCATTGTAAGATTTTTCATGTTTCTTGTCTCAGTGATAGCATCTACTTTGATTTCCTATGATTTAGGAAGAACTCCCAGAATTTTTCTCACCTGTTTATACAAAGGAATAACCTTTCTTAAGTTGTGCAACTCATTGGTGATTGAAGTGAATCTGAAATGCATCTCTTTGATAGTTTATCCTTTTTTCATGGTGAAGATTTCAAATAGAGCAATTGAAGTGGAGTGAATTTATGCATTTTAGCACTACTAATCTAGCTTATTTAGCCTTGTTTTGAGGATGACTATTATACTATATGTGTTAATAATGATATAAATGAGAAATTATGTGTTCAAAATGTTTAATGGTGTTTCCACACAAGTTTTGATTCAATTCGACCATTTAGAGTTCAACCAAGAAAACTAGTGTGACTAGCTTGAGCTAGGTGTTTTCTAGTCTATTGTGTTGAGTTATACTGTGTTTTAATGAGTTACTAAGGTTTTTATTATGTGTTTATATGTGAAAAAACTTATTTATAATGTTCAAGGGTCAATTGGATCAAGAAAGGAGTGAAAACAATGTGTTAAAGCTCAATGTGAATTTAGCCTATGCTTAGCTAGTGTTTCTAGTTCATCGGTGAGGATGTTGTGTTTTTTTGAGCTCTTAATTGATGTATTTAATCATTTAGGATGCTTGGTGAATGGAATTTGATGATATATTAAGGATATACAAGTTTCAAATCAAGTGGAAACAGCTCAAGAAGGCTCGGAATGCTCAATAAAAGAAGAAGACACAAGTTGGACCCCTGAAAAGTATTGGGTTAGTGTAGACTGTACAGGTGTCCAATGGAGGAGTTCAAAATACCAAATAGATTCATAAGAGTTCCAAATTTTTGTAAATATGATGCGTGTATCTTAATGTGGAGTTTAAGGAAGCCCAGTGACGCATTTAAATCGCAAAAAGCTACTGGAATTTGACAGATTTTTTGACAATTGTGAATTTGTATGTCTCCGCATCACGCCTATGTATAAAATTGGGATAACTCTGTCCAACTAAAGTAAAATATCGTGGAAACCCAATCCAAGTTAGTTTATGAGTTGTATACTATAAATATAACGTCCCAAACTCCATTTTAAAAATCTTGGGACCTCTTGAAAACCCTAGAACAACGCGGAACATCTTGAACTTATTGCAAGGGATTTCACCTCTCTTTGTGGGCTCTTAACTTATAATTCAAATTTTATTTCTTTGATTTTGTTGTGGGATATTCTTCTTGAACTTTGTAGAGAATCAACTTCATACTTCATCTTTTGTAAGTTTAATTATTTTGAATGATGAATACAATTGTTGCTATCTCTTTCATTCTTATGTGGAACTAAAACCCACAACTAGGGTTGTGGGATCTATGATTATACCTCCATGGATGTAATAGTTGGTTAGGGTTTGAGTGATTCTAGAAACATCTTGGTAATTCTTTTGTATTAATTATTTTCTATTGGTTACAAATAATAGGACTTGCTTACTGTTTGCTTGAGATAAGAAATCAACCCTGATAACAAGTGAATTATCAACGAGGATTTGGGAAGGTTAATCTCTTATCTAATTATTAATGCTGTAACAAGATTGATCAACTTGCGATAAAATCAGTATGAATAGAACGACTTCTTAAGTTCGAGAGAATTAAGGAGTTCAACATCTAGGGAGGTTGAGAAACACTTAGATGGACTGCCGAAACTAATAATCTCATGTTTCTCGCAAGTCATGAGAACCCAAATGCTGCAGTTATTATTTAATGGGGATTAGTAATCATAGTCATCAGAGCCCTAGTTTATTCTTTATCATTGATTTGAGTGATTGAAATTTTGGCTTTGAGTTTTGAAGTAAGTTACAACTTTAACATTTGTTTGATCATTGAAAACCCCAATTTTATCTTTTTTGTATCATTTGTTTGAATTCAACTTGTAGCTATAGTTTTAAATTGGTTTAATCGACACTCACATTGTTCCTGTGGATTCAACCCCGACTCCAAAGTTGGGTAAATATATTGACGACGACCGCGTTGCACTAAATTAATGTGTAAGTTGAGCGTTATCAGTAATCAGCAAATAAACTTTTGAATCCTTCACATCAGTGGTTCCTTCTTGAGCCGTCTCAAGTAATCCCAAATTTCTTTAGCATTTTCTTTATCAAAAATCCAGTTATATTCATCAGGTCCTATGCAAGACATAAGCAATTTCTTTGCATTATAAGTTTTCTCAAATTTCTTTCGATCTTCATCATCAAACACCCTCCTGGTTTTGACAACCATCTTTGTTATGTCTCCTTATTTGACCTCTCTAACTGTCAGCTGAGGACCTTCAAGTGTAACATCCATTAGCTCACTATCCTCAACCATAATGAAGACATACATCCTAGTTTCCACCATCTCTAGTACTACTTAATTAAATGAGGTGGTCAAGTGGTAAATTGCCCTTCCTCAAAATTAGGTGAAGCATTCATGATCAATAAATCACTCTAGGTATAAACCTTTAGAGTGTCCTTGCTCTGATATTAATTGATCAAACATGAGGCATGCACCATCTTTATAACACCCCATATTATTCTTGGCTCTATTTAGCTCTTAGTTGCATGCAAAAGGGGCTTAAGGCCTAAAAATTTGACTAAGTATTAGGGAATTAGTCATTTATAAGGCCTCTAAACTTTGAGGATTTTTATTTTGGTCTTCCAGATCCCGAGATGTTAGTTTTTATTTAATTTATGTTCAGGGATATAAGAAGCATGTCTCGGAGAAGTTTTGGATTTGTACGATGGGGTTTCGGTCATGGTTGGGTCACAAAACCATAGGGTTAGTGTGATAAGCCCACGACATAGTATTAGTACCAATGGTAGGCAAACCACATCGCGGTGAGGGAAATTACTACTGCAATTAGACTGCATTGCAGCAAGGCTGTCGTGTCCAGTTTTGAATTTAAATGCTTAAGGGGAAATTAGGTCTTTTCCCCCTAAACCCAATCATTCATAACATGACTTGGGAATTAGCTAAGGCATAATTTTGTCCTTCTTCTTCAATTTTCCTCCAAGAAAACAATTCCCTTTTTCTAAGAACACATATTCAATTCCCTTTTCCCCAAGTAATCTAGAATTCAAGCACCCCAAGTTCAAGAACCTTCAAGAAAGCATCAAGATTATGGTTTCATTCCCAAGTTAAGAAACTTAAGGTATATGGGGCTATCCTAAATCTCATGGACATAGGTTTTATGATTTTAATGAGCTTTAAACTTATATAAGTACATATGTAGTAAGTTTGGGAAATTGTTTTAATAGAATGCATAGTAAAACCAATTTGATGAAAGTACTTAATGGTCATGGGGTTTCTTTTCATAAACTTGATTTAAAATCTCATGCATATGTGATTTGAACTCGAAGAGTGATTATGAATTTGAATTGTGAACTTTGCTTTCCCCATGATGATATTTATAGACTTTGCATGGCATGAATTGTAAATTATTTCGAGAGAATGATTTAAGAACCCCTTTTGATCATAATGAGTTATGTATAACTAATGCTGGGGCTGGTTTATAAATGATGATAACTTTTTGAGTCTTAAATATTTATTTAACAGAATGAGAAAAGTATTGTTTGTAAACATGACGTATGTTTTCTTTTATGAGGATGAAAACTGGGCCTAAAGAGAGTTAAATAGTTACCTAAAAAAAGCACGAGTTGAAAGACTCTACGCTGGAAATCATGATTTGCCGATGTGGAACTTGGTGCCTTTTTTGTGATCTTATGAACCTTGATTCATTCTATCCCAATTTAGGACTATGGTTAGGATACTTTCTTTGTGATCTCATGCACAACCATGACATGTTCATTTGAATAGGGATTTTGGCACCCTACTTTGATATCTTGTGTGTCCCCCTTACTGATAATCCAATCCTTGCGGCAAACTTGATTGGGCGCTTGGCCGCCGAGTCAAGGGTGGATTCCATATAGCCCCTGCTATGATGAACTTATATGGTGTACCCTCTTGCTCATCAGTGAAACAACGAATTGAGTCATAATTGAAAGAAAGTGTTTTGAAGATCATCAAACTAAGCCCATGTGTTTTCATTTACATTATACGAAATTGCTTTATAAAATGCCATCACTTATGTTGTATAAAAATATGTTATTTTTGATTGTTCTATGTTCCAGTACCTTTGTGCATTGACCCCCTACATTTCAGGTTCTGAGGCCCGATCCCGTGGTCCCGTGAAATAGTAGATTGTTGACAAATATTTGGAGTTACTGAGCCTCCCTTATTTTAGAAGGCCTTTTTTCCATGTGTCGATTTCATTTGAATTTAGTTTATGGATGGATTGGGGGCCTTGTCTCAGTTTTAGACAGATTGCTATTTTGAGTAGACACTTCATAAACTCGTTGTAGATAGATTAAAGTTTTATCATGGGGTTTTGTCCCGCGCTATTAAGTTGAAATAATAGAACTACCACATTTCTGATTTACTTTCGCATTATCATAATAGATGAGTTATGTTTATGATTACAAGCTAAGGGGTCTCCCGGGCCTTTATGGTTCAGGATGCCCATAACATCCAAGGCCTCGATCTGGGTAGTGATAAACTTCGTATCAAAGCATGTTTTATGGTCCCAGGGTATCTATGAAGTCGCATCGAGTAGAGTCCTTTTTATGGGTGTGTAGCACGCCTAACCTATAAGGTGGGGGATACTAGGCATTTTGGAATATCTTTGTTTTCTTCATATTGTAGTTCGTGCTACAGAGTCTAAATTTCCCCTAACTTATGATTTCCCATATTTTAGATATTTATCATACCTCCTCGTAGATCCAACCAGCAGAATACCATATATATAAGTCCACCTTACTTATAGGATGCAGACCTATAATAGAGCTTGTACTCTAGAATTTGTTGCTACTTTAGGAGTTCCTCCAATCCAAACTAGTCTACCTCGATCTCCTCAGTTCGGTGTTGACCGTACCTAGCCTCCTCACAGAGAAGTCTTGAATGTTGAGTTTTGGTGGTCCATTTATATGATTGCTTAGCTTGTGGCTTCTCAGTCCCATTAGTCTAAAAATATGAATTTTGTGTCGGGTTCATCTGAAAGTACTCTGGTTGATGAGTTCATGAGGCTGAACCCACCCATCTTTACTGGCACAAAGGTTGACGAGGACCCTCAAGGTTTTATTGGTGAACTAGAGAAAATTTTTAGAGTCATGCATATTAGTGAGGTTGAAGGATTTGAGTTAGAAGTCTATCAGTTGAAGGACGTGGCTAACTAGTGCTACAATGAGTGGGAAGATTTGATGGGTAGAGATGGTGAACCTTCAATGTAGGGTAAGTTTGTGGAGGCCTTCGTGGATAGTTTATTTCCCCAAGAACTAAGGAAAGAAAAATCCGAAGAATTTATGAATCTGAAACAAGGAAAGATGAGTGTCAAAATGTATGCATTGAAATTCACCCAGCTATCCCGTTATGCTCTAGAGTTAGTGGGAAACATGATGGCTTATATGAAGAAGTTCACATCTGGTTTTTCGAATGATTTGGTATTAGAATGTAAGGGGGCAATGCTGAACAAGGATATGGATTTCTCTGGGTTATTAGTACACATGCAGCAGGTAGAAAAGGAGAAGAAGAGGCAGGCAGAGGAAAGGTAAACGGAAAGGAAGGCTAAGAGAGCTATGTCTGCAGATCAGAATGTCAGTCAGTAGTAGGGTGGTAATTAAGGCAAAAAATGGTCTAATAAGAAATTTTGGAGCAATCCTCTCTCCTCAACTAGTGTACCTATAGCTAGGCCTTCGGGTAAGTAGCGGTTCCAGTCAAGAGATAGGCCTAGAGTTTAGGGTAACCAGTCCCAAGAAAGTGTGAGTCAGCCTGCTAGGTCATATCCTCACTGTAGTATTTGTGGGAGGAACCATCCAAGGAAGTGTTATATTGAGAATTGGACATGCTACTCTTACGGCCAAGGAGGCCATAGTCAGAGAAACTGTCCTTCAGCTAGAGGAATTATCGGGGGAGCTAAGTCCTAAGCCACATCCACAGTCCCTTCTCACAAGGGTACTACTTAAGCTGTCGGGGGTGGTTGCAACCAGTTATATGCTTTATCTACCTTTCAGGACTCAAAGGCTTCACCAGATATGGTTACTGGTATGTTATAGATCTTCTCCCATGATGTGTATGTGTTACTTGATCCCAGGTCTACCTTGTATTATGTGACCCCTTATGTGGCAGTTAGTTTTCGTTTTGCGCCTGAAAATATTTTGAAACCCTTTTTTGTTTCCACTCCTGTTGGTGATTTAATTATGGAAAAGATAGTTTATAAAAATTGTATAGAGTCTATTTCTCATTGTGATACTATACATAACCTCGTAGAGTTGGATATGATTGATTTTGATGCTATTTTTGGGATAGATTAGATCCATTCATATTATGCTACCTTAGATTAAGGACCAGAAAGGTCACCTTCTCTTTTTCTAATGAGGCAGTGATGGAATGGGAGGGATATTCTCTAGCACCTAGAGGAAAATTCATATCTTATCTTAGAGCTCGTAAGCTCATACCAAAGGGTAATTTGTATCGTCTTGTACGGGTCAAAGATTTTAGCACTGAAAGTCCTTCCATCCAGTCTGTTCTTACACTTAATGAATTCTCAGAAGTCTTTCCTGATGAGCTCCCTGGATACCACCATAGGGAGATAGATTTTGCATTGACCTGCTGCCATACACCTATCCTATTTCTATTTTACCATACAGAATGGCTCCTGCAGAATTGAAAAAGCTAAAAAAAATAGTTAAAAGACCTTCTTGACAAAGGCTTTATTCATCCTAGTGTCTCTCCCTGGGGTGCTCTGATACTCTTTATGCGTAAGAAAGATGGCTCCCTCCGCATGTCTATAGATTACCATCCGTTAAATAAAGTCACAGTAAAAAATAAGAACCCTCTTCCCAAAATCAATGATCTCTTTGACCAACTCTAAGGTGCCAAATGCTTTTCCAAAATAGACCTTCATTCAGGGTACCATCAGTTGAAAGTTAGAGAAGCTGGCATTCCTAAAAGGGCTTTATGAACTCAATATGGTCATTATGAATTATTAATTATCTCCTTTGGACTGACTTATACCCACGAAGCATTTATGGACCTAATGAATATGATGTTTCTCCAGTTTTTAGGTCTATTCGTTATAGTGAGGAGGAACATGTCAATCACCTCCGAATCATGTTTCAAATCTTAAGAATCATGAGTTGTATGCAAAGTTTTCAAAGTGTGAATTCTGGCTTAGTGCTATTACTTTTCTAGGGCATACTATTTCTAGTGAGGGAATTAAGGTTGACCCCTAAAAGGTTAAGGCAGTGAGAAAATGGCCTAGACTATGACTCCAATCAATATCTGTAGCTTCTTGGATTTGGAAGGGTATTACAGAATATTTGTAGAGGCTTTTTCATCTATAGCTGCTCCATTTACTAGATTGACTCTCAAAAACTCAAAATTCTTGTGGTCTGACTCTTTTGAGAATAGTTTTGAGAAATTAAAAGACAAGTTGACTACTGCACCAGTTTTGACCCATCCTAAGGGTACAGAGGGATTTGTGCTAGAAGTATTACCATGGTTGTAAAAAAGAAAAAGAAAGAAAACAATTAATTCATGTGATAATAAACAAAACTTCCACCATGTGTTTATGAAAATGCTTAAAAGAGATAGGGCCAAAACAAAAGATATGGGTAGATAAAAATGGTGTAAATTGGTTGTTGGAAATTGGTTTTAAATGTATAATGTAGTGTATTAAGGCGCTTAGAGAGGTTAGTCACTATTCCCAAATAGTTCCTACCCGTCCCTTTAGCCTATATTACAACCCGAGAAAGACCTATTTGATCCTATAGTTGACCTTATGATATTAGTATAGCACTACACTAAGGGAAAGTCAATGGTTCATTGTGTGTAACTTGTGAATTCCTTGTGAGAGTGAGCATAATTTGATTCTTGTACCCATTGTGATAAATTGTATTATTGTGAGTGATTATGGGTAACTCTCGTATTGTGAGGGGCACATGTTTGATGAATGGGGATGATTTAGTGTTCATAAGCTTTCAATTGTGTAAATAATATTCTTAGTGTAGAAACTTGCATTCTGTGTAGTCATGGTAGTACTAGCTTGAGTGTCTTTTTTATAGTAGAAGTGTAGAGCCTCCTTAGCCTATTATGATTATAGTTAAGAGTTGTTCGAGGATGAGTAAGGTTTTAAGTGTAGGGTGGTGATGTTGGGTGCATTTATGCATTGTAGTGTCATTAGTTTAGCCCTTTTAGCCTTGTTTTGAGGATGATTCATGTGCTATATGGGTTGATAATGATATGAATGTTCATAGAAGTGTTAAATCATGTGTTTATAATGTTCGAAGTGAATTCCAAACAAGGTTGTAACAAAAATATTCATTTAGAGTCCAATCGTGGGAACTAGCGTTACTAGCTTGAGCTAGGTTCTTGTCTAGTTGATGCTTGTGGATTCTATTGTGTTTTATGCGTTCCAAATGGTTTTAATGTGTAATTATGAGTGGAATATCTTGCTGATAATGTGAAAGGTTCAATTTTATTAAGTTAAGAGTCAGAACATAAAGTTAAAGATCAATGCAAATTAGCCTAGTCTTAGCTCTTGTTTTGATTCGTCGTTATGGAGATAGTGTTGTTTAAATTTCTAATTCGTGGTGTGTGATTGTGTAAAAATCTTTGTGATCTGAATATGATGATATTTTGATGTTGAAAAGGCTGTAAATCCATAGGAAATACACCACAAGTCAAGGGATGAAAGAGTGGAGGATCAACACATAACCAAAATTTGAGAAACAACTTCCAGTAAGCCAAGGCATTTAGCCAGTGGTATCCCACCTGGAGCAAGGGTATAGCCAGGGCAGAGCCTCACCAGGAGTGGTGCTATGCTTCGGGCACATCCTCAGCTGTATCAGGGATCAACCTAGGGCGGCGCCTCCTCCATTCCCATGCTCTCAAATTGTTAGAATTCAACTCCTACACGGCTTAGGCTACTTCTATTGTTATAAATACAACATTGTCACATTTTTTACTGATATTTTGGACATATCTTAGAGATCCAATGGCGACTACAACTTCATATTTTAGGTTTTTATTATTTTAATTTAATTCATTCATGTTTTTAGTCATTAATGACAATCTTGTGATTATGATTATGACTATGCATGGCTAAAGCCCTTTTTCGGGGGTTCAAGCCAAGAACATGAGTACTATTATTTTGAATTAAGTTTGTTTAATTTTCTTATTGTTATTGGTTGTTTTTTATTCTTGATTTAACTATTTTAAGGATTAGCTACCCTTAGAATATATCAATTGTCTACCTTTTGAATACGGGAGAGGGAATAGAAAGATAGAACATGGGAAGAAACAAAGTATGGATTTATTCTTTTATGAAATAATGAATTCAAATTAGTGTTTAGGACAGGGATGTACTTGGATGCCTTACTTGATTCATACGTACGATGATAGATTAAAACACAGAATTAAACTATTACATCCCTACTCTAGGATGTAGTTGTAAGGTTCAAGTTAGGTAAAGGATTAGAGGTCGGGAGACCATGATCATGCAATAAACCCTACAAATCAAAAATCAAGGTAAGAAAGTTAACGAATGAAGTTCAACAACATAGTATCATTGTTCAAGAGTTCTTTAACCCTGGGTTTTCTCCTAATGATTATTTCAAGATCTTTACTTTATGCATTGATTACTTCAGTTTACAAATCTCCAAACTATTTTTGGTTATTGTTGCATTAATTGAATTTAATTTGTGATCTAGAATAGAATCATTGTTGACGCAAGTACCTGTGGGGTCGATATTTTGCTTTCGTTAGGCCACTTTACTACTTGATAAGACCACGTACACTTGTGTGTGTCCTTAGGCGCTATCAACTATAGTCGTCGATAGGTATAGGCGTGCAGCTATAGCAGCGGGTGCATTGTCTAGTAGTGCACTGCCACCACCACCTCCTCCGCCATCTGAGATGCCCCCATATGGGAATTCTCATGACTTGTGCTTCTAGTATGTCCCAGGTATGTTCTCATTTCCTTTTTGTTTGTATTATCTTAGCACATTAAGGATAGTGCACAGTTTTTTAGTTGGAGTGGGTGATACCATAGCCGCCGCAGATTTTTATTGTCATGTTTCTTTTTTTGTAGTTCATGATATAGTTGTTGAACCGGCATGTCTAGGATAATTTTGTATAGTATTGTTCTTTATTTTGTATTGTGTTGTGTTTTTGTTTAATTAGGATATGTTTAAGAATTTAGGGCAGTAGTCATGTTTTTATTGATTCTTGATACCCCTTTAAAATTTTATGTTTTAGAACTGTGAGAATGTATATATGTGTGAACATTGTGGATCTTTATATGACATTAGGATTAGGGATATGATAATCAGTGCTAGAAATTGTATGAATAGGATAGGTAGTAGTTTGTAATATTGACTCTACGTCATGTGTGTGTGAGATACTACCTAGTTTATTTTGTGTATTTAATTTAGAACTTGCCTAGTTAGTCTTGCCTAGGTTTAAAGATAGTTTGTTAGGAAGGGAGCATAGGTCATTTTTTCTTTTAGTCCACTTTAAGCCTAAATGACCTTCCATGTGTGAATTATACCCCTTGGTCCATGTTTTGATCCTTATAGCCTATTTTTCTTGTTTCACCTACTCATCTTCCCATTTTTGTTATAATGAACCTGTTCTGGCCTTGGTCCTTCTTGGACATTATGCACCTCAACTCAAGAAAAATGTCTAAGTTGAGGGTGACTATCATAGGGGTGCATAATGCAAAGTGGGTATGTAGAAGGGTAAAATAAGAGAAAAATTTAGTAGGTTTGTGTGTAGTAGAAAAGAAAAGAAAAGAATTGTGAAAAAGAAAGAAAAAGAAAGAATAAAAGACCACACCCAACGTGGATGTGCAATAAAAAATAAAAAGGGAGAAATAATGGTGGAATATAAAGGAAATTGTCTAGTTCCAAGGAGGCTTAGTCACTTACAATATCTCTATGTACCATACTAACATCCAAGCTTACATTGCATATTGAGAAAAGTCCTATAGTGATCGTAACTCGACTACCTGAAAACTAAGATAAAGAAAATAAGGGCAAGCCTATGGTATTTGTTACACATTGATTGGAACTTCTCTTCTGAGTGTGAGTGTCTCTTGACTATCCCTACATTGACATGAATTATTTCATACGAGTTAGTGGGACATCTTTATTGTGAGGGAACTTGAGTCATATTGCTAGCTATTTGCTTATTTTGGGTAGTGTATTTTGTACATATATGTGGTTGTCTATTGTTAATGTAATGCCATGCCTTGATCCCATTGTATCACATTGTTGTGCTTCATGTTTATGCACAGTTAGTTTTGAAAAGTGAGACAGGGGGTGTTGTGATTTGAGCTTAAAGGGTTGACTAATTGCCTTGAATAGCTTAGATTCTCCTAGTTAAACATCGTGTTTAGTTTTGTTTTGTTGTGATGTGTTTTTTTGCCTGAGGATGCAAACTTTCTAAATTGAGAGTGTTGATATGCTATAGAAATATAGCACTTTTGACGCTTAAAACAAGGAAAATATGCAAGTTTTTATGGTTGTTTTGTTAGATATTATACATTTTGGGTATGTTTAGAAACAAATCATGTTTTGGATGCTAAGTTTGTGAAAAATATGAAAAAAGGTTTTTGGGCTACTTATTTGACCAATTATGGATGTTCGGGATACTTTTCGGCTTGTTCGTCATCAAAGAATATTCGTGAATTGAAGAAGAGCTGAGAAGATGACTCTCAATACTTACTAAGTCAACCTGTTGACTGCTAGTAGGACATGTGGAGAACAAATGGGTAAAGCAAGTGCCAGAATTCCAATATCCCAAGAGCTGACCTGTAGGATTTTTGGTCCTGGCACTTGTGCCTTCCCTACAGACCACAAGTGCTACCTCCGCCCTGGGACTGGATGCAAGAAACAACCATAAGTGTCTAGCGACTATGTTTTCTCTTATTTCATTGGGGCTTTGGTTTTTAGGGCTTCCTCATGTACTTTAAAAACCCTTTATGTGTTTTTTGTAAGAGTTAAGCACTTTTGATACTCATAAGCATAGTTTGATTTCTAGATTCGATTTTGTTCTTGGGATTCTCTTTTATTGACTTTAGTAGATTAATTTAGTTACGGTTGTGGGTTTTCTACTTCATATTATTGTGATTTCATCTATGTTTTCAACTATTAATATTATTTATTTCTTCAGAGGCATGAGCAGCTAAATCCCATAGCTAGGATTATGGAAACCCTAGCGGATTGAAGATGTAGGGGAAGTGCTATTATTGTTCTGAACCAATGCCCATGTATTGATTTATCTTCATTATAATAGTCTTCTTAATGGGTGCAGACATTAGGAACCCACCTAGACTATTGCTTCTTACTTCAAAAGAGGGGTAGTAACTAGGAAAATATAAAGGCAATAGTAATTTGGAGTTTAACTATCGATACACGTTTCTAGGTTTTATTTTAGTAAGATAGTTAGGTTTCATCTAATAACAGGAGACTCAAAAGGTAATAGTTAACTAGAATCAAGATAAGGGTTAGTAAGGTAACATCCTAAGATTGAAAAGGTAAAGGGTGAATTCCTTCTGCTCATCCAAAAGACTACCGAAGGTACATAACTTATCGATTCTGCATGCAAGGTATCGAGTTTGTTCAATAAAGCACAATAAGCCTACAGAGTTGAGAATCCAGGAGGAACACAATCCTAGTTTTCACCTACAATTGATTGCAACCAAAGTTGATATTTGATAATAGCTCTATATTACTATACAAATCCCCCAATTTAGTTTTCTAGTTTTGCACGTTCATTACAACTACTGAGAGCCATGATTCCAAGTATTACCTTGGGAATCTACCCCAAACTCTTTTATATTTCTATATATAACAACGATCGTATCATCTTCTGAGAGGAGGTGTTGCTTGGACCTCATCAAATTTTGGCCCCATTGTCGGGGAATACGGTGTTGATTTGTGAATTGAAGTTGTTGCAGTTTTTAGCTATTCTTTTTGTTTTTGTTCTTAGTTGTGCATACACGGCTGTATGCCTAACAGAAGGAGAAGAGGTGTAATACCTCGTACTTTTCTAAGTTCAACTAGCTCCTTGTCATAGTATAAGAGGCTTAGCACCAGAAAATTTGCTAAGTAATGCGAACTTACCTTATGTTTTAGCCTATTTCCCAACTGTGGTGTAAGTTTATGAGTTCATTCTTGTTCAGGAGCCTAAGTAGAATGTCTCGAGTAAGTTTTGGATTTTTTGAACAAGGTTTGGATCGCATTTGGTTTGGCAAACAAGAAGTTCATCGTGATTAGGCTGCATCGCGATGAGTATTGTGGTGAGTATCACGGTGAGGGGGTCACAACATCTTGATGAAGGGTGAAAAGGCAATTGTCAATTTTCAGAGAGCCACCACAATTGAACTGCATCCAGTGGATTTCAAGATGGGGTACTCACCGCATCACAGCAATGCCAAAATTAGCATTTGTCAAAAACTAGTGGGTCACTGTGACTCCACAGTGTCGTGGTAGGTATTGGGATGACACGCTCACCAAATACAGTGAAGCCTAAATCGAGACTCCAGTTCTGAATTTTAAATTTCCAGGGGCATTTTAGTCCTTTCTATGGCCCCAAATCGTGAAAATATGAGATTAAGGCCCTAATAACCTAATTAGTTATTTTTTTAATTCAGATTCCCTCAAATTAATAATATTCTCTCTCAAATAGCAAACCCTGGCCTTCAAGAATCAATTTCAATTCTTAAGGAATCCACCAAGAAACCTCAAGAACTCAAGTATTCAGGTATGTTAGGTTTTCATCCTTGGGTTTCCTTCCACCCTTGGAGTTGAAGAACCCTTTTAAAACTACAAGTTCTTAGATTCATGATTTACATGCGTGAATTAGGTTATATTCATGTTTTTGTTGTTGTGTGGGTTTCAATTCAAGATTTAATTATATGTTTCATGAACATAAGATAGCTCGTATGTTTATTAATGTAATCCACATGTCAAACCCCTTGAAATTACAAGTTTATGTTGTAGTCATGATGCATATGTGTTGTTCATTGTTAGGTACATTAATTATGCTCCCCAAGCGTTTGATAGAATGTCCATGTGAATATATAGTGTAATCAGGACATGTTCGCATGTGTTCTCATTCATGTACAAGTTCATGACCTCCAAGTGTTTGACAAAATGTCTCAATGAGTGAATTGTGAAAAATTAACTATTACTGTGCTTTCAAGACTTGCTGTGTTTTATTTCGTATGCTATTGAGTCCTTTAGTACCCAAAATCTAGCTATTTATTTAGTTACAATAGTTAGAGAATAGTCCTAGTAAAAGGTCAAGAACAGTAGCACTCAGTCAGTTAACAGTACTCATTGAACTCAGTCCAGTTTAGTTAGTCAAGATGATCAGGATCAGTTCAGTCAAGCTTAGTACAATCTAGTGATCAGTGTCTTTCAGTTGGGAGTAGGACTCATCACCGAACGAACCCATGGATAGGGGCATTCTTTCCAGCGGAGGGTTTGATCCCTAGTAGAAATCCTTGAGTTACAGAATGACGTAGCCAACGTAGGGTAAGTTGTCCTCCTACCAGACTAGGGTTGACGCAGTCATATACATATTTTATGAGTCTTCCTGCCAGATTGGAATGGACCCAGCTCTGTTATTATCCTGTGGCACGGTTCTAACACCCTTCAAACTGGGGTCATAGGTTGGACCCCAACTCAGTCTATAATCGGGGTATGTCGATTAGATGAACACTCCCATAATCACAGTTTCAGTATTCAGTCTCAATACTCAATAAAGAACTCAGACAGTTCTATAGAACCTTGGCTATCAGTTATTAGTTACTTAACCACCAGAAATTAGTACTCAGTTTTAGTATAATATCTGATACACGATGTGCATCTATTGCATGGTACGATATGTTTAGTATGTTAAGTAGTTATAGTTTTTCATGTACTCTCATCCAGTTACTTTATAATGTTTACTTAGTCAGTTATCATCTCATACATATGAAACCATGTATATCATTCTTACCTCACTTACCATACCAGTACATCCCATATACTGAAACATACATTCTCTTTGTGTTATGATGTCTTATATCATAGGTTCGGATGCTCGAGTTCCTGGACGTACTTAGCCAAATCAATCGATCAGCCACAATTACAGTAGTGAGTCCTCATCCATCGAGGACAGAATTATTCTTTAGTCATTTCATTATTTTAGTATTTCAGTCATCCAGATAGTAGTTGTGAGTTAGTTGGGACCTGTCCCATCAGTTCTTTTATTTCAGATATTTAGACGCTTTCAGACTAGCATAGTCAGTTATTCAGTTTTCAAATGTTATTATTAGATATACTCTGTTATTATTTCAGTATTTTGAGAACCTATTGGTATTTCAAATTTCTTCCACATATGTTTTCATGATTATTATTTAGTTCTCACAGCAGGTACCAGTCATGGGTTAGCTTGTGGTCCTTTGGGATTGTAAGCACCGTGTGATGCCCAGGGTGCAGTCTCAGGGATTTACAAACTTACTATTAAATCCTAAGGTTGTAAAGTGTCCTCGGAAGTCTAAAAGCCACGTCAAGTAGAGTCTTGTGCAAAGGTGTATAGCACGACACACTTATAGACAAGAGGCCATGATACAATTTTAGGAAAAATTCCCTTTTTTTAAAGTTTATGTCGTGTGAGTGAGCATGAGCTCAAGATAAAATCTCTGTCTAATCTAAATTTCCTTTTCATTTATAAAACAGGCCTCCCAAAAAGACCAATGGAAGAAGGACTGGGAACCAGCCAGTAATTCCGCCCATTCAGAAACATCCCCTGAATAAGCACGTTTCTCACGCAAAATTTAGAGCAGCTTTCACCACTCTATCTTATTCTGTAGCGGCACAGAATGAATGCCCAGCTATTGTTCAGGACAACCCAGTGGCCAATACCATTGCAGCCAAGATTCGTGACTTCACCAGAAAGAATCCTCCTTCCTATTCGGGATCGAAGTCTGAAGAGGATCCACATGAATTTCTTGACATGGTCCAGAAGGTAACAGATATTATGGGGGTAGCTTCTAGTGAGAGTGCTGATTTAGCTCCTTATCAGCTACAAGATATTTCTCATACGTTCTTTATGCAGAGGAAGGTAGAGAGAGACATAGATACATGGCCTATAGAATAGGAGGAGTTTTCTACTTCCTTCTTAGACAGGTTCTTTGTATTGGAGTTGATAGAGGTCAAAGTGTTAGAGTTTATCAATTTGAGGTAGGGAAACATGAGTGTGGGAGAATATTTCCTCAAGTTTACTCAGTTGGATAGGTATGCTCCTTATGTGGTAGTGGATAAGAGGTTTAAGACAAGCAAAATGTGTCTAGCATATCTAACAGTGTGGTCAAGGAGTGTAGGACTGCAATGCTAATTAAAGAGATGGACTTATCTAGGTTGATGGTCCATGATCAAGAGATTGGGGGACAAAAGATTAAGAAGAAAAAGAAGGAGAGCAAGAGGGCTAGAATAGGTAGTTTCAGTTTTGTTAATCCAAAGTCAGAAGATAGTAACCGTCCTCAGTTCCACTCAAAATATTTAGTCCCAACTCCGTATTCGGCTAGTGGACCTATGCCTAAATTTTGAAATGACAATAATGATAGGACGCTAGGCTCTAAATCTCAGGGTAGTGTAAACAGTGCTCAAACAAATCCTCTTTGTCAGAAATATAATAGGAACCATCAGGGTGTCTGTAGAGCTGGCAGTAATGTGAGGTTCGGGTGTGGTAAGCCAGGCCATAGGATTAGAGAGTGCCCTTAGGTGGGTTAACAGAGTCAGCATAACCATCCCCCAGATCATCCCAATCGCCCATCTGAGGATGGTACCACGTCCAGTACAACTAATGGGCAGTGCCCAAACAGGTTCTACGCACTTTAGTCCCAATAAGATCAAGAGAGTTCTCCTGATGTGGTTACTAGTACGTTGCAAATCTATCATTTACATGTTTAGGCTTTGTTAGATCCTAGAATGTCTCTGTCTTTTGTAACTCCTTACATAGCTATCAACTTCAAAGTCAATCTTGAAATCCTAGCAAAGTCTTTCTCGGTCTCCTCCCTAGTGGGCAAGTCCATCATAGCCCGACAGGTATACAGGAACTGCCCGATTATGATGTCTCAGAAATTTACTTCCGCAGACCTTGTAAAGCTAGAGATGATTGATTTGACATCATTCTTCGTATTGATTAGCTCCACTCATGCTATGCTTCAGTTGATTGTAGAAATAAAGTATTTCATTTTTAGTTTCCAAATGAACCAGTCCTTGAATGGAGGGGTAGGACCACATCACTTAAGGGTCAACTTGTTTCGTACCTTAGAGCTAGAAAAATGATATATAAGGGGTGTTTTTACCATCTTGTTCGAGTCAAAGATTCTAATTCTGAGACCCCAAATATTGAGTCAGTTTAAGTAGTGAGGGAATTTCTAAATGTGTTTCCTGAAGATCTTCCCAGAGTTTCTTCCAAAAGAGAAATTGACTTTGCAATAGACTTTCTTCCAGATACTCAGTCTATCTATATTCCTCCATATAAAATAGCTCTAGTTGAACTTAAAGAATTAAAATAACAATTGAAGGATCTCCTAGATAAGGGATTCATCAGGCCCGATGTTTCCCCGTGGAATGTACCAATTCTATTCGTATGAAAGAAAGACAGTTCTCTTAGGATATGTATCGACTACCATCAGTTGAACAAAGTCACAATGAAGAACAAATATCCACTTCCAAGAATTGATTACTTATTCGACCAATTTTAGGGTGTCAATTACTTCTCTATGATAGACCTCAGATCTGACTATCATCAGCTCAAAGTCAGAGAAAGTAACATTCCAAAAATAGCTTTCAAAACTCTGTATGGTAACTTTGAATTTCTAGTTATGTCTTTTTGTATGATGAATGCCCCAACAGCCTTCATGGACTTGATGAACCGAGTGTTCAAGCAGTACTTGGACATGTTCGTTATGGTCTTTATTGATAACATTCTTGTCTACTCCTTTAGTAAAAATAATCACGCAGACCATCTCAGAATAGTACTATAGACTGTTAGAGCCCACCAGTTGTTCACTAAATACAATAAGTGTGAGTTTTGGTTAAGGTCAGTAGCATTTCTTGGTCATATTATTTCCGGTGATGGCATTAGTGTTGAACCTCAAAAGACTGAAGCAGTGAAAAACTAGCCTAGAACTATCTATCCATCAGATACTAGGAGTTTCTTGAGTTTTGTTGGCTATTAACGATGGTTTTATAACGCCCGAATCTAGTACCCAGAACACTACACGGTGCTCATAATCCCAAAGGACCACAAGCTGACCCATGACTGATATATATACTTGTATACTGTATAATATACCATATAATGCAGAAACATAAATAGAAAGGCCATAAGGTTCAAACTGTAACATAATATCTGATAAAAAAATATAACATCTAAAAGGGGTATAAAATACCCAAAACAACTAAAATAAACTAACTGAACAGGATAGTCTGAAAAGCCTCTAACTGACTGAACTATCTGAATGAGGAGTTGATGGGACATATCCCCAACTAACTCTAACTAATAAACTAATTAATGAGATAATAAAGAAATGATCATGTCCTTGAAGGATGAGGACTCACTGCTAACTCTGACTGGTAATATCTAAAATCTACTGATGAGCTCGTATCTTTGAATCTATGTTATAAGACACCATAGCGCGAATGCGTCATTCCGATTGAATGTACTGGTATGCATTTGAGGTAGGATAAATGCATGGGGTGCATATGCATGAATAATAATAATAATAGACTGACTAGCATGAGCGTGGGAATACATGCATGAGACACAATAATTGACACTGATACCATGATAACATGATTACTGATTCTGAATACTGATAACATGACTTACTGATAACATGAGTGGTTGTATCTGGCAGGCCTGATTATGATAAAACTATCTTGGTTCTGTACTAAATTGGGTTAACTATATTTGACAGTCCTGAAATCTGAAGAACTACCTGAGTTCTTGACTGATACTAATACTGAAACCATGGGAAGTAGTCATCTAATAGACATGCCCCAAATGTACCATAATAATAGAGTTGGGGTCTAATCTGTGCCCTGATTGGAAGGGTGTCAATACCGCGCCACAGGTAAGGACAACAAACATGTGAGTAACCCTCTACTAGAAGGTTACTCTAACGAGAATGGTGGAAACCATCAACTAGCAGGTTAAGCCACCTCATCTACCCTCAACTAGCAGGTATGATGTCTCAACCTACGCTGGCTACGTAGTTCTGGAATACAAGGACTGCTCCTAGGAATCACACCCTCAACTAGCAGGTGATTTCCCACCTTGGGTTTACTTGGTGCTAATTTCTACTCCCATCTGAATAGAAAGTAAACATGATTAACTGATTTAAACATGGACTGAGTTGCTGAATTCCATTGACTGATGGAGTACTACTGATACCTGACAATTGACACAGTTGATGAGATTATTGAGATTTCCTGAGTCATAAGATTGTCTGAAGTCTAAGGGTCATGGCTTGACTGAGAATATCATGAAAAATGACATGGCTCTAGACACACAGCTAAGTACCCCCAAGACTAGATGGAAGGAAACTGATAAAGCATGACTAACTTGAACACATGTCTAACATCGTAGTCCATAATTCATTTATTAAAGCATTTTATCAAACATGTGATATGCATAAACTTGTACATACATGGGGATTTCATAATATCATACTAGTTAGGCCCTTTTCCTTCATATAGTCATTTAATCAAACACATGGTAGGCATAGTATATGTAAACAACATTGTACAACAATTAAATATCATGGTTTAATTCTAATTTCATCATTCAAGGGTTTAATCATAGGTTTACATGAACCTACCTGTATAATAATCAATTCCACATGAAATTTATCACCAAACATGGATAAAAATTCAATTAGTCATTATCAACATGAACATTAGCAACCCAACATGAAATTCATAGAGAAAATCCATAAACTTGAACTTAGAAAAGGGATTCTTGGGCTTCATGGATGAAAGGAGTCCATGAATGAACACTATGCATTCCTAGGTTGAGTTTTTGGAAGTTCTTGAACTTGAAGGATTGGAATCTCTTAGTTCTTGAAGAATACTTGGATTTTATTATTATGAATTAATCTTAAAGAGAAATCCCTAAGATTGTTGTTATGAAATAATAATGAACAAATGAGCTGACGTCGGATATCGCTAGGTATTTATAAGTAGGTGGTAAAAGACCAAAATAGCCCTATTAAAATGAATTAAAATAATTAAACTGAATATGTGATGGTGGGGTGCAACGGCCTATCGCTGGGTTGACGGTCTGTCGGACTCACCGTCAGACTGAGACAGAACTGGGACCTACTGCCATAGTTCGATGGTGGGGTGCGATGATCCTTCACTTATTTGACGGTTCGTTGGACCTCTCCATCATAATCATCTATAGAGATAGCTCACTTTCTTGATGTGACGGTCGTGGTAGACGGTCCATCACTAGTTCAACGGTCCGTCACTCTGCACCGTCGTACCTAGGCGGTTTTACTGCCTTCTGTATTTCGGTCATACGTTCCTCTTCCAATATCAAATTTTTATGAAATTGGTATCGATGGAAAGCTTGTATGATTTCCTACATGAAAAAAAGTGAAAATCTTAATAATACCACGTGCACAAAAGTGGATTCATATTTCAACATAAGTTTGTAACATACTTAAGATGATTTTGAGCTAGAACAAGGTATGGGGTATTATAGGTTTGTTAAAGGATTTTTGTCTATTGTATCCCATATGTCCAGATTAACTCAGAAGAAAATCAAGTTCCTATGGTCAGATTCTTGTGGGGAGAGTTTTCAGGAGTACTCACTACATCCCCAGTTTTGACTTTACCGGATGGTTCAAATAGGTTTGTGGTTTATGGTGATGCTTCCAGAGTTGGTTTGGGGTATGTTTTGATGTAGAGGTAAGGTTATAACTTATTCCTCTAGACAACTTAAGCCCTATAAAAAGAATTACTCTGCCCATGATCTTGAGTTAGCAACTGTTGTTTTTGCCTTAAAGATTTAGAGGTATTATCTTTATGGGGTACATGTTGATGTGTTCACAGACTACAAAATCATGTATATGTATTTTCATAGAAAAAACTGAACTTGCGTTAGGGATGGCAGTTAGAGTTATTGCAAGATTATGACATGAGTGTTCTATATTATTTGGGCAAGGCTAATGTAGTGGCAGATGCCCTCAGTAGAATATCTATGGGTAGTGTTTCTCATGTTGAGAATGGTAAGAATAAGTTAGTTCAGGAAGTTCATCAGCTGACCAGACTAAGTGTCCATTTGGTTGATTCGGCGAAAAGTAGTGTTTAGGTATAGAATAGCTTAGAATCTTCTTTTGTTGCCAAAGTAAAAGAAAAACAAAATGGGGATCCTAGTCTAGTGAAGCTGAAGTAGTCAACCAGAGATCAGAAAGTAAAGGTTTTCTCCCAAGGGGGAGATGGTGTGTTACGTTGCTAAGGTAGGTTATATGTGTCATGTGTAGATGGCGTAAGGTAGTAGATTCTTGAAAAAACACATGGTGTACATTACTCGATTCACCCAGTGGCCACTAAGATGAATTACAATTTGTGGGAGATCTATTGGTGGAGTGGGATGAAGAGGGACAGTGCTGAATTTGTGGCTAAGTGATCTACAAGTCAGCAGGTGAATATTGAGCACCAAAAGCTTAGTGGTTCCATACAGGAGTTCAGTATTCCCACATAAAAGTGGAAAAAAGTGAATATGGATTTTGTGATAGGTTTGCCTCATACTCATCGTCAGCATGATTCGACCTGGATCATTATAGATAGGATGACCAAATTAGCCTGTTTCTTGCTAGTCCATACTTTTTTTTCTTTCCAGGACTACGGCAGGATCTATATCAGAGATTTGGTTAGGTTACATGGAGTCCCAGTATCTATCATTTTAGATAGAGGTACCCAGTTGACCTCTCACTTTTGGAAAGCATTCTAAAAGGGCCTTGGTACCCAAGTTCACCTAAGTACAACCTTTCACCCTCAAACAGATAGTCATGAAAAAAGGATCATTCAGACTATAGAAAATATATTAAGAGAGTGTGTTGTTGACTTTAAGGGTAGTTGAGATGACCACTTACCTTTGATTGAATTTGTGTTTAATAAAATCTATCACTTTAGTATTTAGATGGCTCCATTTAAGGCACTATATGGGAGAAGATATAGGTCTCCCATTAGTTGGTTTGAGGTAGGTGAGACTACGTTGACAGAGCCTAATTTAGTATTTGATACCTTACAAAAAGTATATTTAATCAAGGAAAGGTTTAAGGTGGCCCAGAGCTGACAAAATCATATCCAGATGTTAGAAGAAAAGATCTTGAGTTTGAGATTGGCGATTTTCTGTACTTGAATATCTCTCCCATGAAGGCACTGAAGAGGTTTCATAAGAATGGGAAACTTAGACCCCAATATTTTAGTCCTTATAGGGTTCTGAGTCATTTTAGAAAGATGGCTTATGAGCTTGAGCTTCCCCTAGTCAAAGTTCTTTGGATTCAAGTTGAATTCATAATTGAAAGGATTAACTTACAATAATGAAGGAAATCAAAAGTGTTCTTTCAATTGAATCACAAGGAAAACCACTAAAATATTTGTCTTCTCTCTCGAGAGAGAAGAAAAAGTCGTATGTTGTAGGATATGTCAATTAATTGATGGATAATAGAAAAATCCTAAAACAAGGATTTAAATAGTTAACCCTAAATAAGGAAATAAAATTAAAGTATCAGATGTTCTTCGAAATAGATGACGGCAGTTATGACGGCCTATCATGATTTTGATGGCCTTTCACGGACGTTGTCAGCTTCTCTGCAAATTCAGCTTCTGCTGCCTAGGGTTGACAACGACAGTGACAGCCTATCAGTATCTTGAAGACATGTCATGAAGGTCGTCACAAAATTTCCTGTAACTCCCCTCTTCTGTTTAAGTTTGACGGCATCCTTGATAGCCTATCACTAGGCTGACGACGTGTCATGGATGTCGTCGCCACACTTAGCTCTTCATTTGCTTCTGATTTCATACTTTTTGCTTCCTTTATTTGTGGTTGTCCTTATTGTCTACTTTTACTGCAAAACCAAAGTAAACTTATCAAAAACGACTAAAGTTGCTTAAGACTTTGCAATTATTTAGAGTTAAAGAGCTCAAATGTGTTAGCGTGGGCTCACACATCAATAAACATACCAGCTATACTAGGAACATGACTCCGGGGAAAAGAGGCATGGCAACAAAAACCCACGGAGGACATCAACACCCACATGTAGCCCCACACCCTCAACTTAAAATCATGCAATGTCCCTAATGCATCAAATCAAAACAAGAGAGTTAGAAACATACTTGTGGCATAATGGATGCGAAGATCTGATGTCAATCACATAATACGAAAACAAACAACAAAATACCTTGGGTTGCCTTCCAAGAAGATCCTAATTTAGTGTCGCGGCACGACTCAGTTATCTTGACTACTCAAACTTCATCAAGATACCTTGCTGATAATTATTTATATCTCCACTTGGAGCATTTGAAACGTCGACCCAACTTTTGATCAATACATCTTCTAGGCGCATTGGGCAAACGTGAGGGCATGATAAGGAATACTCTATCATGCCACTTTGAAGACTTGAACCGCTTGCCTAATTTTGCATCAAATTTTTGTGTGGGCTAATTTGGAAATGGTGAGAATCTTAAACAACCACTAAATGGACATCGATCTTTAAGAATCTTGGCCTTCAAGATTGGGGTTGTAGTATACCCGTTTTGAAAGACAAACTCCAAAATGTAAGAATCTTTCTCCTTATTTTAAAAATTCATCATTTGCTTGGGTGATTCGACTTTCATGACATCCACCAAGCATAATATTGAAAAGTGGTTCGAATGAGGACTAACTCTCAATTTTGGAGTAGAATCCGTATTAGTATTTTACCCCGAAATGGACTAGAGTCTTCATAAGGATTGTGCTTGATTTCTTCTTTTCACTCTAGTACCATTTCCTCGTCTTTGGTATCTTCATTCATAAATGGTTCCGTTGGTTAGGAAATCACCGAGGTTTGCTCAACATCAAGCTCATCATCAACATCGGATTCTTGCTCCTCATCTTCATACTCATCCATCTACATATCCACAGACAAGATATTATCTAAACATAATATGAAAAAGTTCTTTGAATTCTTGACCTCTATATCCATATCCTCTATCATTCTTCTTTCCTCATTATTTTACCTTATGTACTGATGTATATCACGTAAGATATCATTCGTTGTGTCCAGACGCTACAATATTATTTGAAGCATAGCTTCAATGCCACTCTTTTCGGTGCTTCGTTCTTCCTGTTCTTGACCATAAGACCTATCAAAATCATAAGAAGAACTAAAATTTGGGTGAGCATACCGGGGGAAGGGGGCATTTGGGAAATGACTCCAATGTCCATCTTTACCACCATATAAAAAAAATCATACTCCTAGTAGGATGGAGATGGTGCACATATCTCTCTCTGAGGAGCATATCTAAAATCTTGCCAAAAGTGAGGCCCATCATAATATGGACATGGATGATCAAGATAAGATTTCAAACCACAAATCTCATGTTCATTCCAAGACACCATAGTAATAAGTAAACTACAATAAAAATCTACCTAACACTAGAAATAAAAGAAAACTAAAAACAAATATTTATAAGTTTAAATTCAAGCAAGTAGACAATAATTCCAAACCAACTCAATATGAAAAATTTCTCCTGGAAACGATGCCATTTTTGATAACGCTCAACTTACACATCAATTTAGTACAAGACGGTCGTCGTCAATATATTTACCCAAATTTGGAGTCGGGGTCAAATCTACAGGGAACAATGTGAGTGGCGAATAAACTAGTTTAAAGCTATAGCTACAACTTGAATTCAAACGAATGATGTGAAAAGATAAAGTGGGTTTTTTTTAATAATTATCAAATAATTGTTGTTCACTTTTGTTTCAGTGTTTGTAAATCAAGAGTTTATGAAATAACAAGAATTATGTTCACTGGGGCTTCCAGTACATGACAGATGCTAAAAGTGGTTCAAGATTCTCACTGTGGGTAGGATAACAAGCTATCATTATCAATGTTATGCTTAAATGTCTCTCGACCTACTTAGGAGTTTAATTTCCTACTCCTCTCGGACTTGGGGGAATTTCTATTTAATGCCCAGATGTTACCTCAGGTTAACCAACCTTGTTACAGCGCTGATTATTAAACGAAGTATTTTCAAGTCCCTGTTGATAATTCACTTCCTAGTATATTTAATTTCTTTCTCAAGAAAATCAAAGCAGGTGTATCCACTATTTGCAATCATTAGACGTTAATTAAAACCTCAGAATTATCAAAAAATCCTACCACCTTTTGAATCTTGAACACTTAGTACTTTATCAAGACCTAACCCTAGATCCCATAACTTAGGTTAATGGAATTTAGACACTCATGATGTAACGAACGAAATACATAATTGAATTCATGATTTGAAAGATAAACTTACAGAGATGAATAATAACTAGTGAATCGCAAATTAGATCACAAAGAAAAATCCCAGAATAATGATAATAATCTCTCTAAAGTATTTTCTCTTTTCAGGCCAAGAAATTTTTGAGAGAAAATATCATAAGTCTTTTAAAACTCAAGTGCCAACCACCGAGAAAAACCCTAAACAATGCTTTTTATAGTTAATCGTAAATAAGGAAATAAAATCACAATGTTTAGAAAATCCTTGGGAATGGGTGACGGCATTTGTGACGATGTGTCAGGGTCCTAATGACTTATCAGGAATGTCGTCAGGCCCTCCAACATTCTTGGCATCTTCTTCTTTAACTGACGACAAATATTGACGACTTATCAGATACGTGAAGACATATCACAAATGTCGTCACTTCTTCATTCAAAATTTGATTCTCTGCCTACACTTATCGGCAACTCTGACGCCTTATCACAGTTGTGATGACATTTCAGAAATATCATCACAGTTTCACTTTAATCCTTCTAACATTGCAACACTTGACGTGATTTCTGATAATTTATCACAGGGCTGACGACTTATCACGAATGTCGTCATCTATACTTCCAGTTCTTTTGCATCAGTTTTCAGCTCTTTTGCTTCCATTTCCTTAAATTTTCCTTGCATCATGACTTTAACTGCAATATTAAAGTAAAATAATTAAAAATGACAAAAGTTGCTTAAGACTTCACAATTATTCTCAATTAAAAGCCTTAAATGTGTTAGCGTCTGCTCACACATCAATAGGCTTGAGTAATCTTAAAACTGAGGATCATAAATCATGAACAATAAAACATATAATATAAATCTTGTGAGTCATTACATTCAGTTCCAAAATCTGTTCTTTCTGAAAATTACTATATTATCTTGTCAACTGTAAGGGAAATACTTCATCTCAAGACTTTAAGAATCTTAAAAAAACACAACTTTCAAAACATATTCTTTTATCTTAAGGATTTAAACCAATACACTGTTTTAAGAGTAGGGGACTTCTTTTGGGAGATTCTTCTACTCTTGACATTGGGGAGAGCTATACTACTCTTGACATCAGAATAGAACTCTTATATTAAGTGATCACAATCTTTGTCATCTACGTAGAAGTGGGAATAATCTTAATCCTACAGTGGCACTTAGTTCTAGGGCATGAAAGCTTGGTAACATACCCATATCAATGCTAAATACTACTTCTTATGCTCAAGATCTTAGGAAAACCACTTCAAAATAGCATAAGGGTTTACAAGAAAATCAATTATGCTCTTTCTTTTCATTAATTCTCAAATCATATGAAAAATGTGGATTCTTTATCTTAGCTTAGGACCAAAAGGTCAAATCCTTATAAAAAATCTGAGAATAATCTTATCATCGGGTGCTCATTGCACAAATAATCTTGAAATAGCTATCTTTAATTTGGACTTAATGACCCATACATCAAACTCACATTAAAACATCATAATATTAATTCTTGGTAATGTAAAATTTTTTAAATCACCCTAAAATCTGGAAATCTCGTCAATATGCATGAAAATATGAACATAGACATGCAATTCAACTTCTAAACCCCTTGAAATCCCATAATCTTATAAATAGAAATATTGGGAATAAGCTCTAACTTCAATTTCATGAAAATCACATAAAATTCAGTAAATTTTTAATTAAAAAAAGTTTTAGGCACAAGGATGAAAGAATTATCCTTGTTGAAAAATCCCACATACCTTAATCGATGACCTTAGATGAAAAGCTTGAACATTGGACTCCAATTATGTCTTTGGAGATGATTTCTTAGAGTTCTTCAACTGAGAATCCTTAATCTTAAACTATGAATCCTTGGTCTTGAAATATTTTGGAGAATTAATGGAGAAATTGGACTTCTTGGAGAGAAAGTTTCAGCTTTAGAGTTTTTTTTTTGATAGTGAATTGATGAAAAAAGTATAAAGTGCTTTGGAATATGCTTAATGTTGTGTTTTACACAAATTGGGGCCATGGGGATTGAAAAAATACCTCCTCAAACTTCTAAACAGAACTGAAAAAAGCAATATTTTCTGAACTGGAAGGCCACCGTGATGCGCCACTATTGCGGTGGCTTACTGGAAATTGGACGAGTGGAAAATGGGCATGCTCCGTGATGTTCCACCATCACGGTGCCCCTTTGGAATACCATTTTGGCCACAATGTAATGCGGTAAGATCGCGTTGGGCTACTGGATTTTAACAAATGGTAAAATGGACCACTCCACGATGCGTCAATATCGTGGAGGTCCACTAGAATTGACGATTACCATTTTTTCCTTCTCCGTGATGCGCTGAGTGCCTAGGTGGCACACTGTCAACTAAAAATGCCATAACTTTTCAACTGCGTATCAGATTTAGGCGAATTTGGAATTGATGAAAAGCTTATTCAACTTCCCATACAATAAAAAGTCTAAATCAGGAAAATATCGCATGAAATACAAGGTATTCATGTTTAAAGTAAATCCTTAACATTCTAAGGACAAATTTAGGCTAGGAAAAAGTGCGGGGTATTACAATATCTCCCCCTTGAGACCATTTGTCCTCGAATGCGGCTAGTTAAGCTGAAAATACTGAGGAATTTGAGGCTATAAGATATCATGCACAATTAAAATAAACTGAATGACTTAATCTAAAGCATACTGTGCTTCTGAATTAATCTATGAGTGCATGAATTTACATAAAAATAACTACATAGTTGAATCTGAGATTGGAAAAGAACTGAGTGAAGGAAAACTATTACCTTTGGCTGAATCTGAGTTCGTGGAGAAGAGATGAGGATACTTTGTACGCATTTCTGCTTCGGCTTCCCAAGTAGCACCCTCAACGGACTAATTTCACCACAGAACTTTGATCAAGGGAACTTCTTTGTTTCTCAGTCTACGGATCTGATGATCAAGAATCTCTACTAAGACTTCTTCGTAATAAAGACTATTCTGAATATCTGTGCTTTATAGAGGAACTATAACAACTGAATCATCCATGCACTTCTTCAACAAGGACATATGAAACACTGGATGAACTGAGGATAAATCCACGGGTAGCTCAAGATCATATGCGACCTTCCCAACACGACTCAAAATATAGAAGAGGCTTACATATCGGGGACTAAGCTTCCCATTATTACCAAAACTCTTTACCCCTTTCATGGGTAAACTTTGAAATATACAAGATCATCAACCTCAAACTCAAGATCTCTTCTTTTTACATCTGCATAAGAACTCTGAAGACTCTGGGTTGCTTTCAACCTCTCTCGAATCAAGTAAACTTTCTCTATGGCCTCAAATACCATGTCTGGCCCAATAAAAGAAGCCTCACCCCCTTCGAACCAACCAACTGGTGATCTACATCTTCACCTATAAAGAGCTTCAAATGGAGCCATCTGAATACTGGCATGGTAATTTTTATTATAAGCAAACTCAATCAACAGTAAATGATCAACTCAACTATTTTTGAATTCAAGATCACATGCCCTCAACATGTCCTCTCGAGTCTGAATAGTCCTCTCTTCCTAACCATCTCTCTATAGATGAAAAGCTAAACTAACATGAAATTGGGTACCAAGACCCTTCTGAAAGGCTCTCTAAAAATAGGAGGCAAACTGAGTACCCCTATCTGAGATAATGCACAAAGGAACTCTATGCAATCTAACCAACTCTCTGATATACAACTTAGCCTAATCTTCAACAGTGTAAGGCATATAAACTGGCAAGAAATACGCTGACTTAGTCAACCTGTCTACAATAACCCAATTGAATCATGCCGACGACGCGAATGGGGTAAACCAGTAAAAAAATCCATATTTATTTCTTCCCACTTCCAAGTGAGGATACTAAACTCTTGCAATATACCACCAGGTCTTTGGTTCTCTACCTTAACCAATTGATAAGTTGCAAACTTAGCTACAAACTCTTCTATATCTTTCTTCATACCAGTCCACCAATAGATTTGCTACAAGTCATGGTATATCCTGGTAGCACCCGAATGAATAGAATAACGCATACCATTAATTTCTGCCATATCCGATGCCTCAAATCATCAACACAAGGCACACATAATCTACTATAGTATCTCAACACACCATCTCCCCCTTCGGAGAAAACTTCTACCTTTTCGTCTTTAATTGACTCTTTCAGTTTGACCAAACTAGAATCCTTATCTTGTTTCTCTTTCACTTCTAAAACTAAGGAGGATTTGGAACTAGTCTGAACCCAAATATTCCCTTTAGCTGAATTAACTAATATAGCCAAACGGTGAACTTCCCAAACTAACTCCTTCTTATCATCCTCCACATGAGCAACACTACCCATAGACAATCTACCTAGGGTGTTGTCCACTACATTAGCCTTGCTTGGATGATACAACACACTTATATCATTATCTTTTAACAACTCCAACCACCTTCTCTGACGGAGATTCAGCTCTCTCTGAGCAAATACATACTGCAAGCTTTTGTGATCCATGAACATATCAACATGCACCCTATACAATTAATATCTCCAAATTTTCAAAGCAAACACAACAGTAGCTAACTCAAGATCATGGGTTGGGTAATTATTTCTATGAGGCTTAAGCTGTCTAGAGGAATAGGCT
Source organism: Capsicum annuum (assembly GCF_002878395.1). Lineage (NCBI taxonomy): Eukaryota > Viridiplantae > Streptophyta > Magnoliopsida > Solanales > Solanaceae > Capsicum > Capsicum annuum. Next base: position 428,640 of record NW_025845566.1, on the reverse strand, counting down.
ATGACCTTACCTCTCTACATTAAAACAAAACCCAAACCAACTCTAGAGGTATCACAATAAACCACAAAACCATTTGTACCATCAGGTAACGCTAAAACTAGGGCTGAATTGAGTTGAGTCTTCAACTCCTGAAAACTCTTCTCGAAGGAATCTAACCACTGAAATTTAACTTTCTTCTGGGTCAATCTAGACATAAGAGATGCGATAGATGAGAAACCCTCAACAAAATGTCTATCATAACCAACATCACCCAACAAACTCCTAATGTCTGACAGAGAGATAGGTCTAGGCCAATTTCTTACAGCTTCTGTCTTTTAGGGATCAACTCTAATACATTACTAGAAATTTAGTATTTTTTGACAACACATGTAGTCAGAATGTAGTCAAAAAATAAGGTATTTCCGACCACATTCCGACTGTATAGTGGTAGTTGAAAAATACCTTGTCGAAAAAATATTTTCGACCACATCTGTCGGAAATTTTCGACTACAACTGTCGAAATTATTAAATTAATAATTAAAAGAAATTATATAATAGATAAAAACTTTCCAACCAATGTAGTCTGAATATTTATTAAAAAATATTTAATAAATAAAATCTTTCCGATTACTGTAGTCGGAATATCAATAAATAATTATTTAATAAATAAAAGCTTTCAGACCAATGTAGTCAGAATATTTATTAAAAAATATTTAATAAATAAAAACTTTCTGACTACCATGGTTGAAATTTTAATAAATAATTATTTAATAAATAAAAACTTTTCGACTACCGTGGTCGAAATATTAATAAATAATTATTTAATATCTAAAAACTTTTGGACAAATGTAGTCAGAATATTTATTAAAAATTATTTAATAAAAAATTATTTTCAATCATTGTAATTGAAATACCCTCTCTTCAACTAGTATTTAAAAATTACAAATAGAATCAAAATTTAAAAATTCAACCACTTTGAAACATCCAAAACAAATAGCAGAATCAAATAGTATAAGCATTTCAAGACAGGTCTAAATGTCACAGTCCAAAACAAACATCAATTGTAATAGTTTAAGTCTCAATGTCACAATCATAAACAAAAACCAACCACTACAATGTAATCTAATCATCTGGTTCCTATCTTCCCCATCCTCAAATACTTGCGGCATATGCTTCTTGACTAATGCCTCAAACTTGGCAAATTTTGCACAGTGTTGCGTCAACTCTTCAATTTTTGTTCTTATCTCTTCTATTTCTTCTGTATTTTGCAAAATAATAGCGGATTTTGACAACATTGGGGAAGAACTACTCGAGGATTGGTTAACTCCAAGCCCGTAGGTTTTACCCTTCTTTGGACCATCTACCACAGTTGTCCAAATTCTAGTCATATCAGTAGGCGATGGTTCGACCATGGTACCATCCTCTGAAGCAGGTTGAGTTTGATGCTAATCTTCAATGCCTTTTTGAAATCCATCCTAAAATAAAAATAATTGTCATTAAGTAAACACTCTAAGTTGAATAATAAGAAAATAATAGATATAAAATTTATCATCTTACATATGCATCCACACGGTTCGACCCACTCTTCTCTTGTATTGTCCAGATTTTTCTTCCTATGTGTCTATTTGAAGGACGTAGGAAGAGGTACATCTACTCCCCCATTTAAGAATTTCTGCAAAATTTTACCCATATTCTGAACTTAAAGAACATGAAAAATTACTATAAGTCCTGCATTCCTAAAGTTCTGCATTTGCAATAGGACCTTTTGGTGTCTTGTTTACATTGATAAATGATATAGCAAGCACATGATCAAAACCAAAGCAACATGAAGACATAGTTGCCTCTAAACAGAACTTCATACCTCACTCAATGTTTATCAAGAAACAGTACTAACAAATGCAAAATTTAAGTTTCAGTTGCAGCTAATTTCAAATAAAAACTCAAGTTTCAAATAAAAACTCAGGTTTCAAATAAAAATAGGTTTCTTGTAATATGGATACTCTAAAATCTTATTCATCTACATGTTGTAATTCATCATTATTATCAAACTATCTCAAGCGACCTTCTCGTATTTTATTTTTTTATGAAATTCCTTTTTTTTTCTGTGGGTGCCTCAACTTGTAGATCTAAAATTTGCTGGTATCAACTAATGCTACAAAGTTCTTTACAGTTTACACTATGGTCAACCAAACATATAATGGACATAATTTTATTGATGTTATCCTTTCTGGACCATGTATGGAAAAGGCCAGATTGTGAATAGACTTTAGTTGGATGAGAGTGGGACATGAGCAATAATTTCACATTTTGAAAACCAACCTTCTATCATTGACATCTACAATATGCAAATACAATAATTATTAATAAAAGCTTTACAATATGCAGATATAATTGGTGCCTTTTTGAGGGACCAAATATGTCTGCCACAATACCTAACATTGCTTATCTGAGAAAGAAAAAGAGTTGGCCAAGAATTGAATATTTATTTGGTCCCTACAAGAAAGGATTTAGTCAGAGATAAACAAAATGTTAATCATTAGCTTCCTTTCTTACATTGGTTGATTTATAGTTAAAACCATAACATTTCAGTTGGTAAAATGAAGCATGTATCGTTAACTTAGATCTTTATAATTATACTATACCTTCAACTGATCTATGAACCATATCATAGGAAGAATGGATTACCCATATCAATAATAACACCAAGATTAAGACTACTACCAGATAATGAACCTGCCAAATTAAAAGGGCAAACCTCAAACTAATCGATCTCCTAATGGGCTGCTAAATCGGTTGGATGCTACTCGGTTCAGTTTGTTGATAGTCGATTCAGTTGGCTGAGTTCAGCTGTCATGGATGCAGAAATAGAAGAAACAAGAAACTTGACTAATAAGCACTATGCATTATCAAAATTCAGACTTTATAGTTAAATGCTTAATAGGGTATTAAGCAAGTCAGACTAAAGAGGGCATAGTTTAACAAAAGTCCAGAGCCCTATGGATTAAAATGGAGACTCATAAACAAATACTTTTCTGTTGTAATGAAATAAAGGAGAAAATGAATAAAAGGGTTGGACAAGAATAGTACCAATTTTTTTTGGTGGGTAGCGAAACTTATCAAAACTCCAGTGTGCAGCGAGCCACCCGTTTTAGAGGCTCGATTTGCCTTTACCTATTCCCTGTTTGCCTTATATTCAGGAGTGTCCCATAATATCAAGAACTTAGACCACACTTAATCATTCAACCAACTAGGTTTTACCAATTTATTTTGAGCCTCATACAAGTATTATTTGCCCGTAGAGCTTCTTTCAACTGAAAAATGTGGTCTACTTTATTATCATGACAATCACTCCATGCACACTTTGTCTGCAAAATAATTTAATATAAAACCACAAAATGAGTTGATGGATACAATGGAAAAACTATCTTTAGGCAATGAGATTCATAGATTATAAAACTGATTATACCATAAATTGTCTCCACATAACAATTCTAATTTTGTATGGAATCTCTAACCAACTATTCCATGGCTCATTGAAAAATGGTTTGATTACTTTTATAACCATATGCGCGCTGGCATATGATGGAATGAACCTACAGTAAAATTATATTAAACCATCATCTTAGCTTTTAAAAATTATGGAAAACTTAATTGTTACTTACCTATCACGATATGGGACAATTCATAGCCTCCCAATATTTTCATATTCTAATACCTCTTTAAATTGTAAATACTGAAAAGAAGTTTTTGTAGCATTAGGTGTTGTGGCACTATCAATGGATGGAAATGTTGGTGTGTTAGGACCTCCAACTCTCAATCGAGAAAGTCTTGGTGCAGATGATGTCGAAGGCACAGATAAATATCTACTATGTAGACTATTTTGGGATGAAGAGGTGTGGAACTGGTTAGACTGTCGAGTCATGAAAAATGCATTTGGTAGTGAAATAGTGCATCTAGAAGGTGGAGGAATATTTATAGTAGTTAGTTGAAGAGTTGTGGTAACAGGTGGTGGTGGTGGTGGTAGTGTATATTGACCTGTAGGAAGATTATCAGTTCCTTTCTTACCTTTCTTACATTGTCCATTAACATTACCTTTTGATGCCACTGGTTTTCTTTACTAGCCACCTGAAAATGAAGGAATAACCAAATTTAAGAATAGTCATGTTTGTTACAGGGTAGGCAGATATATACTTTAACAATTAGGTCGGGATTTCTATGAAATAGAAGGACAACTGAAATAGAAGAACAATGATGGCGCTACCGGCATTACTGTGGTTTTTGGACAAAGAAATATATTGACAAAGAAATAGTTCTGATGACTGGATACCAAAAATTTGTATACGGTTAACCTGTAGTATCAAATTTTACTTTCTTCAGCTACATCAAATTCAGTGACAAGATAATTTGCACAACACTACTCATCCCTCAAAAGTACTATACTATACTACTTTGTGAAAAGTTGAGAACCTTTACACTAAAAGTCATTATGAATCAGGTGAAGCTTTAAAGTCTGTCCCTGGTATATTGGCTACAAAGGGAGGACATATTCACTGACTCCTTCACAATCTTAAGAATATAGGGTGTTGAACTTGTCCTAATTATACTCTTTGTCAGTAGATCAAGTGTGTAGGAGTTTAAGATATCTTAAAATCCTATACAGTTCATTCGTCTACTACACAGTTTATATATAAAGTCATACATTTTCTCAATAAAAGGTCTTCCAATCCAGTCCTCTTCTGCTTCACTTATAAAGTATTTCCAGTTCCCCAACATAATATCCTCATCTCCACTTCTTTGTCTCTCTGAACAAATTCTTGTAGAATCCCAGGATTTCAATATTTTAATATTTGTTTCGATACTACTTAGAAAATATAACTGAGAATCTAATATCTTAAAATCCCTGTTCTTTCATATGGTGTCATATATAGCCTACAGAGGATCTATCCATAAAAGAGAAAAAAATAAAGAGGAAGTGTTCCAACCAAATGCTCAGAAGTAATTCAATTCTTTTATACTCTCTATTGTCTATCTACCAAAGACTGGTTGTAAATTGCTATTTTTGTTAGTTAAATACTTATCAATTACTTTATCAACACTAAAAAATAAAGCTCCAAATTCATTTTCTTTAAAAGGTAACAAGTACATCTTTTGCGAGATCAAAAAGCACAATCATCACAACAAAATTTACAATAGACATGAGCTACATACTGATCTCGGTAGATGAAAGTTTGCTCCAGATATACCGTTACTAGTCAAAGTGCATTTAATAAATATTATAAATTGGTTAAACCCTTGGTATAATCATACTTCACAAGGTACAAAGATTATGCAGCAAATATTCACATTCTCACAACAATGAATCCTCTCTGATGGTAGTCCTAACTTAGAAACCAACTTCTTTATTGTGTAGAAATATTTGGATAAGTCAAGTTTATTTGGGTTAAGTTCATTCATAAGTCCAATGATAGAATTCATGCCCTCTTGAGAAATAGAATAATCTAAATTAATACTCAGTAGTAAAACAATAACAGATAACTTAGAATGCACTGGTCTTTCATAATATGGATGACAAGCTTCCTGCAACTGTTTATAAAAGTGTTTAGCCTCATCATTTGGTTCATTTTGATCCCCTGAGTATGTCCCAAAAGCGTCCCTGATCATCTCACTATATCGTGAACTTTCAACATTGTTCTCTCTTATTGGACTTTCAACATAATTCTGAAAAGCAAAATCATTAGTATCATTACTCTTTTCATGAGCAGTCCATACAGTATAATTCACCATAAAACCCTTCCTATAAAGATGTAATGTAATAATATCTGGACTCAATAACCTGCAACATTTGCAATTCCAACAAGGACACCTAATTTTCCCTTCAGTAAGAAAATCATCAAGTGTCATTGCTTTACCAATAAATCCAGCTACCCAGCTTTATATTCCTCCCTCAACCCCATATGGTTAGGATAAGTTTTATTATACATCCATGTATGATCTTCATTTTTCATCTACAGAAGAGCGCCAAATAATAATAATAGAGAAGAGAAACAAAAACAAGAGAACCAAAACAATAACAGAAGAAAAAAGTACCAATAGAGTAGTTTTCATACATTTCATGGCTTAAAGTACCATTAGCTTTCAATTCTTCACTTAGTTTCAATAGTTATTTATGAAATTTTTTCAACATTTATTGTTCTACCACAACTCTTATTGGGTGTAATTTTGAGCTACTCATATTTTTGAAAATTAAATAGAAAATTAGGATACATCAAAAGTAATCATAGCTTTAACTGATTCATGAAATTAAGTAGCAATTTGTGTGAAAAGGTATTTTACTATACCTTCTTAGCTTTTTGCCTTAAGTAGGTTTTGCTTATCAAGTGCAAAGAAACTTGTGTTGAGAAGAATGCGGGGAACAGGACACCAATTTTTTTTCTAACTAGCTAGAAGAGATGATTGTTCCTCAGTGGACTTAACAGGCCAAGATTCAGCAAGAAGAGCCAAGGATGAGAGCAAGGTGCATAAAAACCTGCACAAAAATAATTCAGGCCAGCAGGAAAAAAAATTATAAACTCCAAAGGCTAAAAATTCAATTCTATCAGTAAGGCAAATGTTTAATATTAGATCAAATTCAGTAACTCTAAATTTCATCAGAACAAAGATTGCGAAATAAACCCCGAGATACTGATCTGCCTTAATATATTTAACAGAATCATATCAAATATTTTGAAATAGAGATACTAATTCAAATTATATATTCGATTAACAACATCTACTTTCAACTATATATCATATTACAATCAATCAATAATGCTAAACTTTTTACACAGAAGATTCATGCAGTCAGAGATATGAATAGAGCATTTGTATCCACCTGAAAATGAACTGAAATTGAATCATACCTAAATTTGTAAGCTAGAATTCTCCTCATATAAAAATGATTTAAACATTCCATAAGCATTTTAACGTATCAATTATATCATAATTGGTCTAAATATATGAAATAGAGTTGTATCAAACGTTCTGAAACAAAGCAACTAATTCAAGCTATAAACTCGATAAACAACATCGATCTACTTTCAAGCTTCAAGTATACATAATGTTAATATGAATCCATAATGCTAAAGTTATACGAATAGAGCATGTTTATACACCTGAAATCGAGCTAAATTTTAAATATACCATACACATAAAATTAGAATCCAAACCTGAACAGAGAGATTCGAGAGAGAAATTTGCTTGGCCTTGGCCTTGTTTCTCAGTCACAGGACAAACTAAAGTTAGTGACAATAGCTTCACAGAATTTATCGAAAATCAAAGAAATTGAAGGCTCTCATGTTTCTCTTCTTTTTCTGCCTACTAGTAAAGATAAAATTGAAATTCCAAGTTTTGTTCAAGTCCTTCAGCTAATCATTTTATCGATGCATCTGTGTATGTTGCTAATGTCATAAGTCATAATTTTCCCTACTGTGATTACTTATATTCTCCTGATCCCAGCTATAATAGAAAATTATGCAAATGAATGAGAGGGATATATTATGTCATACTATATAGTACTATCTTTGGCTCACTTTAGCTATCTTACTTTTCATTCTGGTAGTTGTAAATACGTTCACTTATGAAACTTTCCCATTACTAGCAATTGTTGAGTGTATTACATCAACACAACTCAAGGGCACAAAGATAGGGAACATAGAAGAACAACAAAAATTTGAAGCACAACAATACGTTATACTGGAAAAAAAACATAGAAGAAAATATTAGTGCATCGACAAATGAACAATTTAGTTCAATTCCACAACTAAACTGTAATACCCTACATTTTCGGGATAGTTTATGAACCATCGTTCTTACGTGTATAAGCTATAATCCAAGTGATATCAATGTGAATACAAGTTTCAAAATCTATATCCTTATTTGATTTTGAGGTTAAAAATATTCATAGAAATCACTTAGATCTAAGTTGAACTAAGATCATTTGATTCGTCCAAAATTTGATATTTGATTCTACAAGGGTCTATTTCAAATATGTATAACTTTTTATACACATGGAAATTTACATCTAAATATCCATAAAATTGTAGATAATTGAATTATCTTTCCAACAATATCAATTTCACCAAAATCCGATACCAGAGTAAAAAGTTATGCCATTTTTCATGGGAGGTAGTAAGCTGACGCGATCTCGATGCATCGCGTCGACTGTGCCCAAACATAAAATACTGAAGCGGATCCATAGCTCTTTTACTTGTTAATTCAGTTCCTAAAAGGTCTAGGAACTCTTTGGTCAATTTTCTTTACCCAAATATGCCCCTAACACTTAATTTCAACTCCAAAAATATTATATACATTATTAATCATCTTTTTTCTCTCCAATAAAACCCTAGCATCCTCAAGAACACCAAGAACTCCATGAAATTTTCTTTAAGAGAAGAATCAAGAATCAAGTTTCCTAATTCAAGAATGCTTTTTAGATTGTGTTTCTCCTTCAAGATTAAAGCTTTAAGGTATGTGGGAGTTTATCCATGGGTCATCTTTCACCCATGGAGCGTAAAACTCAAATTTCAAGTTTAAAGTTATAATCTTTACATGTTTCCATGAATTTTGTTTATAAATTTTCGTGAATCTCAAACTTGTATCATGTTTCCATGAAACTGTGTATGATATTAAACCTTACATGTTTGAATGATATTGTTTGCCAAAGTTAAACTCTAATCGATGATTTTAGAGGTGAAATCATGCTATTACTACTATTTTTAACTACTGCCATACTTAGCCTAAACCATGAATTACAAGTGTTTGATGAAATGACTACAAGAATGATTTTGAACAAAGGCTCACATATCATGTCCTTAGAGTTTTAGTTTGACTCCATGGTGGATCCTATATTCAAGATAATTAGAAATAATTCCTTATTTTAAGTTCATGTTTTCCAAATGTTTGATCCTTATGTGTTGTGATAAAATGCCCATGTTATATTTCAAGTTAATTTCATGTAATTTGTCCAATTCACGGTGTTGGTTATAAAATGATGCTATGCCCCAATGTTTTTAAGATATTCCCATGTCTAAGTATTAATCTCCATGTGCTTGATAAAATGCCTATGTGAATTGAATAGGGTAATCATGACGTGTTACCATGTGTTCTCATCCAAGTACAAGTTCATAACCTCCAAGTGTTTGACAAAATATCTAAATGAAAGCATTGTTGACAATTGACTATTGTTATGCAAATATGATCATGCCATGCTTTACTTTTATGCTATCGAGTCTTGGGGGTATTTAGTACCTGAGAATTTAGCTGTTTACCTAGAGCAACTGTTAGTTACAAAATAGTATCAATCACGTCATGATTAGTAGTACTATCAGTCAATTCTAAAACTCAGAAAAACTCAGTTAGTTACAGACCTTAGGAAAATCTCACTAATCTAAGCATCAGTCCAGTTCAGTTCAATATTGATTTCAGACCTCAGTAGTATTCAGTATTAAGTTTAGACCTTAGTAGCATTCAATATTCAGTTCAGACCTCTATAGTATTCAGTCAGTTAATAGAATTCAGTAGTATTTCCGTCAGTCAACGAAACTCAGTGAACACAGTTCAGTTATGTTAAAAAGTACAAACAATAACAGTTTAGTCAAGCCTAGTACAAACTAGGAAATCAGTTCAGTGTCTACTCAGATGAGAGTAGAATTCAACATTGAGTGAACCCAAGAATGGGGAATCACCTGTCAGCAGAGGGTGTGATCCTTAGAAGCAATCCTTGCATTCCAGAACTATGTAGCCAGCGTAGGTTGAGACATCAAACCTACCAAAAGAGGGGTGATGAGGTGTTTCACCTGTCAGATGAGGGTACCACTATTCTCATTAAAGTACCTACCAGATGAGGGTACCTTTTCAGTGTCTTTATCCATAGCACGGTACTGACACCCTTCCAATTGGGGTTACAGATTGGACCCCAACTCAGTTATATTATCTTATTTGGGGCATTTCAGTTAGATGATTACTTTTCGTAGTTTCAGTTATAGATTTAACACTTTCAGATACAGTCACTCAACTTAGTAAAGAACTCAGCTAGTTCATTAGATTTAGGACTGTCAGATACAGTCACTCAACTTAGTAAAGAACTCAATTAGTTCTTCAGATTTAGGGTTGTCAGATACAGTCACTCAGCTTAGTAAAGAACCTAGATAGTTCTTCAGATTTAGAACTATCAGACATAGTCACTCAGTTATGAGTTCTCAGTATTACAGTATTAGTAAACTCAGATATCAGTTAATCAATTATCAGAACTCAGTATACAGTCTCAATTATAGTCTTAGTTACAGTCTCAGTCCCAGTCTCAGTCTGGTAATCAAATTAGTAACTCAATTAAGTTTCAAGCTTACTTGATGATCGCGTACAGTTATCAGTTATTCAGTTATCAGTGTTACAGTACCTCAGTTTACAAACTATTTCAAAATCATGTTATGTGCTTGGTCTTGCATTCTCAGATAATACAGTCTTCATAAATTCATGCTCAATTACCTGATATTACTCAGCCAGTCCCTTTCTCGTATGCAAAATTCTCTACAATTTCAGTCCAGTTATTCAGACTACGTACAGTCCAGTTTTACATACCTAGTATTCACACAGTATCTATGTGTTATCATAACTTAGCTTCAGTTATACTTATATCATTAAAGTAAGTTTTACAGAAACTAAGTGTATAGATTCACCAGCTTATCAGATCATGTTTATTTCTTATGTTTTAAGTTGTTTTCAGCTTTCAATTTATTCCAGCTTATTGGTGAGTCTACTTATACTTAGCATGCATGTTTTAAGATTATGTATGAAATCAGTTTTACTTATTGCATTCGCCCCTGCATACTCAGTACATTCCAGAAGTATTAATCCACATATACACCTGTGTCGCTACATTTTCTCATAATGTAGGTACCAATTATAGCCTACCCATCATGATCAGACAGTTGTAGATTCCAGCCAACAGGTGATGAGTTCTCCTACTTCGGGAACTCCAAACAATTTTTAGTTCATGTACACTTCATTTACTTTCATGTGTATTGATTAGTGGTAGTTGGAGGCATGTCCCAACTATCTATATTCAGTATAGTAGAGGCTTCATATATGTCAGTCATAGTCAGTTATGTAAATTTCAGTTTCATCCTTCAGATTTATCCAATTGTAAAGCTTCATCAGTATTATATCTATTTTAGATCTTTAGTATGACTATGTTTCCGCATAGTAAATAGTTATTTATTATGCCATAATTCAGTTGCTTAACAGTATGCCAGTTCATGGGTTAGCTTGGGATCACTTGTAGTTCCAAGCGCCGTGTGATGTCTCAGGATAGATTTTTGGGGCGTTAAATAAACAATCAGAAAGGGTTAAGACAAGTAGCCAAAAGCTACAAAACAAGGCAAATATAGTAAGAGACTCTACAGAAAACTCCATTATCAGTACAGTGAATTGTACTGTAGAATCCTTATAGTTTCAGCTGTAGTTTACAGACCAAAACCCACAAAAAAGGAAGAACCTCAAAAAGCAAAAAATACCAACAAATACAAAGCAACTCACCGTGAAAGTGAGAGATAGACATCACCAATATCGTCACCATAATCGTCACTGCAGATTAATGAGACAGACAACGCTAATTTCTAGGGTTTAGAAAGATACGCGATAGTGAGAGTGAGAGAAAGGGTTTTGAGAGAGAGAGACAACAGTGACAATAAGAGAAATAGAATACAATTTTTGATATGTTTATTTTTTATCTTACATATATTATTCAATAATTAAATATAACATACCGACTACTTCCGTCAGTTAAAAAATTGATAAATTAAATTATTTATAAAATTTTCAATCACAGTAGTCGAAAATATTTTTATTATATTTAAATAATTATTAATTTTATGTATAAAGTTGTATTTTTATTTAGATATTACTATTTCCGACTACAGTAGTCAGAAACAATATTTAATAATTTATTAATTTTATTATTTATATTTCTAAATATATAGTCTAAAATATATATTTACTAATTTACTGAATTGATTATTTTTATTTTTCGACTAAATCGATTGGCAATATATTGATAATAATTTATTTAGATAATTATTTAATTTCTGTATAAGGTATGATTATTTATTTAGTCATATATTTATTTAGCTATTAGTATTTCCGACTATAGTGGTCGGAAATATATATTTAATAATTTATTTATTTTATTATAATTTCTGTATAAGGTATGATTATTTATTTACTCATATATTTATTTATCTATTAATATTTCCGACTACAGTGGTCGAAAATATATATTTAATAATTTATTTATTTTATTATTTGTATTTCCAACTATAGTGATCAGAAATATATATTTAACAATTTAATTATTTGATTATTTATATTTTCAACTACAATGGTCGAAAATATATTGTTAATAATTTATTTAATTAATTATTTAAATTCTGTATAAGGGTATGATTATATATATAATTATATATTTATTTAGATTTTGTATTTTCGACTAGAATGGTCAGAAATTTATATTTAATAATTTATTAATTTATTTTTATTTCTGACTAGAGTTGTCAAAAAATAATTGGTAATAATTTATTTTAATAATTATTTAATTTCCGCATTAGGGTATAATTTTATATTTATTAATATATTTATTTAATTATTTATATTTCCGACTACAACAGTCGAAATATATATTTCTCGATATTTACCACCAAATATTCTGACTGTTGTAGTCACAAATAATATCGGAGAAATATTTTATAAAATAAAATTTAAAAAAAGGTAAATATTCTGACTGAAGTAGTCGGAAATTTGAGACTACTTTTTTTAGTCAGAATTTTCGGTTGGAAAATAGAAAATTTCTGGTAGTGATACCCTCACTGGAAACAATATGACCAAGGAAAGCTACTGACCTTAGCCAAATTTCACGCTTGCTGAATTTGGCGGACAACTGGTGATCTCTAAGAGTTTGGAACATAATTCTAAGATGGTCTGCACAATCATTCTCACTACAAGAGTAGAGAAGAATATCATCAATAAAGACTATGAAAAACGTATCCAGAAACTGTTTGAACACTTTGTTCATCAAGTCCATGAAGTCTACTGGGGCATTTTTTATCTCGAAGGACATGACTAGAAACTCAAAATGATCATAACGGATTCTAAAAGATGTCTTTAGAATGTCACATTCCCTTAATTTAAGCTGATGATAGCCGGATCTAAAGTTTATCTTTGAGAAATAACTTGTACCTTGGAGTTGATAAAAAATTCATCAATTCTAGGAAGAGGATATTTGTTTTTGACTGTGACTTTATTCAACTGACGATAGTCAATACACATACTCAAAGAACCATCTTTCTTTTGTATGAATAAACGGGAGCTCCCCATAGAGAAACACTAGGCCTTATGAAACCCTTGTCTAAAAGATCCTTGAGTTGATATTTTAACTCCTTAAGCTCTGCGGAAGCTATACAATATGGAGGTATAGAAATAGGCTGAGTGTCTAGGAAAAGGTCAATATCAAACTCTATTTCCCTATCGGGAGGTATCCCTAGTAAATCTTCGGGAAAGACATCAGGAAACTCATTTACTACACTGATTGACCAAACTATTGAAGTCCCAAACATAGTGTCCTTGACTCAAACTAGGAAAAAGTGTGGGGTATTACATTATAATATGACATCACACTTTGATTTCCTTGCCGTAAGTTATACAATCTATAAGTCAACTTATGTAAATAACTCTCGGGAAGGTACAGTTGTCTCGTTAGGTAACTCAACCGAAACCAAGGTGGTGGTTGTCCATCAATCAACTCATTACCAAACCATTTGACGTATTCTCACCATGTTTTAACATATCCCTCAAAGTGAGCTGTGGCATAACAACTTTTCTCCTCCTCCGAGATATCATTAACTTGAAACACTTTAGCACATGCCAACTCCCAAGCAAGATAAACCTCGAGGTAAATTTCACCCTTAAAGATAAGTAGGCTCAATTTGATGGTATTGATTCCTATATCTCTCTCTTGGTTTTGGTTCCCCCCTTCTCCATACCCTCGGTATCTTCTTGGATATACACATCCCCTCTCATCTCCTCCTCCCTTATGTAAGCATCATCAATGGCTCTATACCCTTCATAATCCTCTTTACGATTTTTCTCAAAGTGGACGGGGCAGTTTTGGATGTTTAGAATTTGATTTGGAGGGATTGGATTTTGTGGAGCTGGTGGTCTTTGGTTTAGTGAAGTTTGGAAGGAAGGGTTTGGATTTAGTGGAGGTATTGGATGCCTAAGTCCCTCTTGTGGAACTTAAGGAATTTGAGAATTGGTTGGTATATTGGAGTCTTGGGTTAGGGGGTTATGGGTGGTTTGGCTTGCAGCATTTAGTGGAGCTAGTAAAGGATTTGGCAATTGTGTCCATGTTTCACGAGTAACGGTGGCGGAGGAATTTCTATCATGTACTCTTGATGAAATATGTCGAGTATAAGAAAGGTGAGAGTTCCTTTGATTCTCCACTTGCTCTAACCTCCCACAAATAGTCGTCACTTTTCCCCTTATGGCTCCCATTTTCATACTTAATCTTTCAAGAGTTCAGGTCATAGCCTCAAGAGTGATCCTCATATTCTCCATTTCATTAGAATCCATGGTTTGAGACGTGGTTCACTCCATTGTCATGGTATCACCTACACAAATAGCAAATAAGTTAGTTTAAAATCTCTCATCACCCACACTCTCTCGGATCACTCACACTTGAGAGCCACAAGTGTTGTAGATTGACTAGTAACTTATGAATCCTTAAGGTTTGAGTATGCTCTTATCCGTAGTAGATTCTTGTTTTGAAATTCAAAGAATTCCCATGGGACTAGAGTCAAGGAGTTACATATATTCAAGCGATAAAAGCACATAAACAAATGATGACACGAATACAAGGCTTCAAAGGACTAATTGACAACCTAGAAGTAATGTGGTGGATCATGTATCGCGTTGGTAGGGAGAAACACAATGCGTCCCATCTAGCGTCGGTAGTCCATTTCAGTTATGGTGTTATGTATAGTACCCGTAATTTAGATTTAGGCCTAACCATGGTAAGAGGGCTTAGTTTAATTTAGAGCTTAGTAAGATAGGTTTATCAATGCCTATGTAAGAATTAGAAATTGAATCAAGTGAGTATGGTATTTAATGGGAATAGTATAGTGAGGGAGTATTCGAGAAGAGTTGATAAGCTTGAAAGTAAGAAGTTGAATTGATTGAGGCCTAGTACTTTTATCCTAACTTATGATTTATATCTCTGTTGTGATTCCTTAGCCAAATGTCTTTTACAGATCATGCCCAGAATTCTTCGCTCCCTAATATTATTAGAATTTCGTGGAAGATTGTTGAAGAAATACTCCATTTGAGCTTGAGCATTCAATATGATCTAGTCCATATAGCCCTCAAACCTTTTTAGCAATCAATAAGATAAGCTCTAATAGATTCCCCACTTTTCACCTAGCCTTACTATCAGTAGTCTCATATGTATGTCCATTCCAAGAGGTAATGTGCTTGCATCCATATAAATTATGAATTCAGCTCAATTCATGCATCAGTTTCAGTTTCATATATTAAGTAATGATTCAGTTCATGAGTATCCCGTGTATCATCTCAATCTTATCCTAGTATTTCACCCAAATCAGTATCATTCAAGAACGAACGATCATAAGAGGGGGATATTGTAATAACCTGATTTTTCATGTTATAAATATCTTATCTTTTCTTGTGAGATCAGATCTACCGTAAAGTAATGGTTACTCATAAGTTGACACTATCATTTCTATCTTTGCCATATAGCTATTTTCATGAGAATCCATGCACGCACAGATCAGTTCAGTAGCTCATTCTATTCAAGATTCAATGATTCAATTTATTTTAGTTGAGCATGATAGCGTAGATCCTCAGATTCCTCAGTGTTTTTGTCTTTATTAGCCAGATTCGAGGATGTTCTAAGTGGGAGATAATTAAATACCATATATTTTTATGCTAGAATTCTAACCATCGTTCCTACACTTCCAAGCTCTAATCCAAATGATTTCCATGTGAATATAAGTTTAATGAGCATTATCATAATCTATGAAGTGGTTTAGAGGTGTAAAATGTTCATAGTAACGACTTAGAACAAAGTTGTGCTAAGATCATTTGATTCGTCTAACTTTTGGTATTTGATTCTACAAGGTTCTACTTTAAGTGTGTATACCTATTTATATACATAGAATTTTCCATATCAAAGACCCTTCAAATTGTATATAATTGAATATCTTTCCTATGATACTAATTCCGCAAAAATCCAACAATCGAATAAAAAGTTAGGCCATTTTCCATGTGAGAAAGTAAGCCGACGCGATCTTGACGCGTCGCATTGACTTCGCCTCTATGCAAACAACTGACGTGGATCCAAGGCTATTTTATATTATAATTCCATTCCAAGAAGGCCTAGGTTCACTTTAGTAAATTCCCCTCACCCAAATCCATCCAAAAACACATAATTTCATCCCCAAAGAAGCAAAGATACCTCATTGTTCATCTTTTTATCTCAAAAAGCAAAACCCTAAGCTCATACTTTCTCTGCAAAAAACTCAAAATTTCTCTATTAATTCTCCAAGAAAACTCAAGATTAAGGTTTCCCAATACAAGAACTTCAACAATTCATCTTCAAAAGTATCAGTAGAAGTCGAAGATTCAAGCATTTTTAATTCATCAAAGATCATGAATTAAGGTATGTGGGTTTTGAACAGAGAATAAATCTTTCATTCTTGTGCCCAAAACTTAATTTTTATTATAAGAGTTATTTGATTTTACATGTTTTATTATGAAATTGAAGTTGGGTTTATACCCTATGTTGCTGGTAATACCTCATATGTTTCTAAGCTAGGAAGTGAACCAGTTTGCCTTCGTATGAAACCTCCTATCGTATGATTTGAATTTTAGTGCATGACTTACAATAAGTATCCTAGCGATAAGATAGCTTATGATGTGTTAAGCGTGCTCATATGAGTCACTTAGAGTAATGCAAGTTAATAGCTTTTGAATTCATCAAGTTTTAGTGTGTGATTCCGTAAGAGTAACCTTTGAATGTGGATAACTTGATTGATATTGATATTTTGGCAGATTTAGAGCCACCAAATTGTCGAGAATTGAATTAGCTTTCTAACAATATAAATTTTACCAAAATCCGACACCCAAGCATGAAGTTATGGCCTTGCAAAGAGAAGTGCGACGCCTAACAAATCACACATGGCTACTGGACCAAGTGTACGATGGAATGTGTGGCGTACAACCTCAGTTTTGCAATAGAATATGCGATGCACACCTCAGATTATGCGATAGGATGTACGGCGCACATCTTAGCATGTGCGATGAGGTGTGCGACGCACACTTATGATTTCAGCCCCGAAAACACTTAGTTTTTGAGTTATTTTGAGGATAATTAAGTGTTTTACACTCCTTACACGTCCCTAAACTTAACCTTACGAAATTTATAGCTTCTAAACACACTACAACCCTATTAACATCTCAAAGTTCATTATCCAAGAGCATAATAGGAGAAAAATATCTAGGGTTGCACAATCAAGCCTGAAGATCCAATTTCAAGGAAATTCCTTCATCAATCATCAAGAATCTTCCTTCTAAGGTATCTGTAGTGTTCAACTATGGATTCAATCTATTCATAGAGCTCAAGAACCATGTTTTAAATACTATTTTGTGAACTTTTTGTGGTGATATGAGCATGTACATGTTGATGATTGTTGTTTAAGTTTCAAGATGATATCTTGAGGTGTTTTCATGGAATATATATGCTTGTTAGTTGAAAACTATGAACTTTAGGTGGTGTAGAATGGTACAAGTTATCAAACACACCTATTCCCTAAAGAATGAATGCAAGGTGTTCGATAAAATACTTATAATGCTAGAATTTCATGTTTATATGGTTCCATGATGTCTAAATGACAAGTCCATGTTAGCTATATACTTTAATATGAATTCCATGCTTTTCATGTGTTGATAATGTTGTGGTATGAAGCATGTATGATAATGGATATATACAATATGCACATGAAATATAGCTATGCACTCCCTACCATGCTTAATATGTTGAGGAACTACATGATGTATAATATCCCCTATTTATGATAATATGAATTGTGGACTCCGGTCTTATGATCAAGTCAGTCATGTTGTGTCAGTTTTCTCCCATCGATTCATGGGGGTATTCATACTCGAAAACTATAGTTGTGTGCCTAAAGCTATGTCACGTTTCACAATATACAAAATCAAGCCATGATTCAGTAGAATTCAGTCAGTCATATGACTCAAGAAACCTCATGGTCTCAGTAAGTTATCAGATATCAGTAGTATTCCAATAGTCAATGGAATTCAATAAGTTCCAATTATGTACAGTCAATTAAATCATGTTCAGTCTCTTTAGATGGTAGTAGGAGTTAGCACTGAGTGAACCCAAAGATGGGAACTCACCTGTATATGAGGATGTGATTCTTAGCAGTCATCCTTGCATTCTAAAACTATGTAGCCAGCATAGGTTGAGACATCGAAGCCTGTTATATGAGGGTAGATAGGGTATCTTAACCTGTTATATGAGGGTCCCCACCGTTCTCACTAAAGCTACCTGATATATGAGGGTTGATCGCATATTGTCATTACCAGTGGCGTGGTATTGTCACCCTTCCAGTCAGGGCAGGGATTGGACCCTTGCTTAGCCATAATCGCACATATGGGGCATGTCGGTTAAACAACTACCTCCCACAGTTTCAGACTCAGTCTCTTCAGTAAACCAAGACTGTCAGATATAGTCAAATTTAGTTATAGCGCAGAACTCAGATAGTTCCATCATATTTAAGAATGTTAGATACAGTCGCCCATGTTATCAGAACAACAATTTCAGCTATGTCAGTTATCAGTAAAACATGTATTAGCATAAGATCTAGCTATCACGTACTCACGATCTCAGTTACTATGTATGTATATTTAAACTCTCATGTTCATATAAGTCTGTTAGTTAGCATTGTTCATGCATATAAACCCTTTTGCATTAGCCTACCTCACTCGTATACTCAATACTCCAGTTGTATTGATACATTTGCGCTATGGTGCTTTCTTTTATATTACACCATAGGTTCATAGACACGAGCTCCAGATCAGCATTAGCATCCAATTGCAGTGAGTCCTCATCCATTCGAGTGCGATATTATTTTATTTCATTTATTATTTTAACCTAATTTTGTTAGACGGAGTTAGTTTGAGATATGTTCCTTCAACTCCTTATTCAGACAGTACTTAGAGGCTTACAAATTTAGTATTTAGATTTAGTTCAGATTTGATTCAGTTTTTAGTTGTTTTGTGTATCTTTCACCCATATTGATACTATGTTTTGACAAATTTTTATTCAATTGAACCTTATGGCCTACATGTTCATTCTTTCTGCACAATTACATTATATATTGTAGTGTATAGTTATAGATATTAGTCATAGGTTAGCTTGTGGTCCCTCGGGGTCATAAGAACCATGTAGCATTTCAGTTCAGATAATCAGGGCGTTACATTGCTATTCATGAGATTATGAGATTTTCATGTTTTAGAAGTTGAAATACATGAGCATGTTTATATTTTGGTATATATATAGTTGAAATTTTCATATTTTAAGATTATTATGAATGTTTTATTATCAAGCATGAATTTTGAGATATTGAAATCATGATATTCATATTATGAGTTATTTTCCAATATCTTGATTGAGATGATTGAAAGCTTTTTAAAAATATTATTTTGAGCCTAAGTTAAGAATGGAATCCACATTAAGTATTATTTAAAGCAAAGAGAACATGATTTGGTCTTCATTATAGACCCTTGCGTTATTTTGAGGTGGATTTCCTAAAAGTTCTAGGCTGAGTATAGAAGCAGTATTTAGCACCGAGTTGGGTAAGTTACTAGGGTTTCATACCCCTAAACTATGTGCCACCGTAGGTTAAGATACTTATTCCCACTATATGTGGATGACTGAGATAGTGATCACTAACGTTGAGGTTCTATTCTTATGGCAAGGGTAGAACAACTCTCCCCAACGTGGGCAATACGTTGGACTCCATGTAGCTTACATGGTTTATGTCGGTTAGAAGAACCTCCCAAAAGATGTCCCCAATATTAAAATAGTTTTAGTTATTTAGAGTCTTAAGATAAAGTGTTCCACACAAAACAATCTTTAAGATTTCTATAGCCTAAGACAGAGTACTTTCCATATTTCAGAAAATAAGTGTAAAAGCTCACAATTTAATCAAATATTATTTTATTTAAGATTTTAGTTACATAATTGCAGTTACAACTTTCAGATATAAAGGTGAGCCTTTTTCCACTTAGCCTATATGATTTGAGAATAAGGAAAGAATACAAATTTTAGAACTAAATGTAATGACTCACGAGATTTATACTACATGCTTTACTATCCATGATTTATGAGTTTTAGATTTCAGATTACTTAAGCTATGTGAGTCATTTACATTTAGCATGCATGATTTTATAAATGATGATATTGAAATATTATTTTACTTATTGCATGCACCACCATATACTTAGTACATCGTCAAAGTACTGATCCACATATATGTCTATGTGCTACATTATCTCATAATGTAGGTACAAGATTTAGTATGCACATTCAGATTTAGACAGTTGCAGATTCGAGCCAGCAAGATGATAAGTCCTCCTACATTGGGGACTCTAGCTAGATTTATTTATGTCATTTATTTTCTTACTCATATGTATTGATTAGTAATAGTTGGAGTAGCGTCCCAACTATCTATTGTTAGTACTAGTAGAGGCTGCATAGATAGTCAGTAGGTGTTAATGTATTTAGTTTTAGTTTTCTTTGTCAAATAAGAGTTGTAATCATGTGAATTTAGTTTTGTATTGATCAGATTTAGAATAGTGTTACTTTCCACTGATTTTGTATAAATTTATGTATCTTAATCAGTTACTCATGAGTTACACAAGTATAAGGGTTATCTTGGGACCACATGAGGTCCTAAGCACCATGTGATGTCTAGAGACCCATTTAAGAACATTACAAACTTGTTATCAGAGTACAGAGTTCAAGTGTCCTATGGTACTGTGAAGCCGTGTCTAGTAGAGTCTTGTAGAACGGTATGTAGACGTTTGTACTTTTCTTCGAGAGGCTACAAGGTATTTAAGAAATGTTTCCTTTTTTTGTTACTCTAGATTGTGCAGTAAAGTTGTTCTCTCAGAATCTCCTTTCTATTCTTGTGTTACCACAAAATTCCTCTATCTATGTACTATTTATTCTTGGGGTAACATAATCAGTGAGTTCTAATTCCTCCCCATATAATGCTCTTAGATTTACTTGTAGAAATTTCAGAAGTCGCACAAAGGTCTGAGAGGAGCTCCCTAGTGTGTTAAGTTCCTTGAGTTGAAAGTCTATGTCCTCATTCTTAGATCATTGAATAATATGTGTCAAGTTTCTATCTCTTGTAATCTTGTTATCATTGTGTTGATGCAACTAATGTTTAGTGAAGCCGCGTGGGGCTCTTTTTATTTACTAGCATAGTTTCTTTGTTATTCATCTCACTTTCGTAATCAAATCACAAGTTCAAAGTCTAGTGAAGCCGTGTGAGGCCTATTTCAATTCACTAGCAACTTGTTGTACAGTTTGTTATTCTTATGTTGGTTAGAACTAGGGGTTTAGAGGTGTAGTGACAAGAAGGGTGGCTAGGGTGATTTATTGAGAATATATACAGCTGAATTTTTCATATGATTGAATTAGTAATGAAGTGATATGTCCTTGTGTGTTAGTTTAGTGAAAGGTAGAGAAGGAGTTATATGTTAAGGTGAATTGTTGTTTGCTTGACGTGTGAAAAAGGGTTGTTGACAGTATTTGTTGTATTAGAAAAGTATTGGTTATTGATGAAGTACTTGGTGGTTTAGTAATGTTAATTTAGGCTTCCCTTGAGGTTGCAAAAGGAGGTCAGTTGAAACTTGTAGAACTATGAGAGAAGTTTAGGCGTATAGATGGATGAATAGTAATGATGTGTAGAGGGAGGATGTTCTAATGGATAATAATAAGAAAGGCCATTTTTTTGTAATCAGTTATGGTTATTTAAGGATTTAGTGGACTAGTGTTTCTTGATAACTTATTTTATAGTTTTCGAGTGAGAATGGTGTGAGGGGTTGGGTTGTAAACCGTGTTTTAGCACTACACTTTAAATTTTAATAGTGGATGATAATGGAGGTGAGAATAATGATGGTTCGATTGTTGATGCTAGGTATATAGAGGTGGTCTAGTAGGCTTGAATAGTGCATGCAGGAGCGTAAGATCATATATTTGTAATTTAGTATGATGTAGAGGTGTGCCTAAGGTGATATGGGGCAACATTTTCTTAAATTTTACTAAGTTTTGCGTGTGGTTAGTAGTACCCTTAAGTTTCTATGTGGAAGGAGGCTAGTGATATAGTATATGGTGTTCTTAGTAGCTAAGTTAAGGAGTATGCTTGATAATGTTGAGCCTTTGGATATAACTTTGATTCTCAAGGCTTAGAAATATAATTATAAAAGTTTCATCTCGTTAAGCTATGATTATATATTTAGAGATGTAGGTATGTTTGCAAATGAAGGTGTAAGTTGGTGATGATGATTATTGAAGCTAAAAAGTTTAGGATGGTATATAAAAGGGTCGTTCAAGAATGAAGTCAGTAAGTTCAAAATATACTTTATTCTTGTGTGTTTAGCATTTATGTTTAAACATGAGAATTATGAAATTATGGTTTAGTCTCGAGGATATGGTGTAGACAATAAGCTTAGAATATCAACTTTGACTTAAGGAGAAGATGGTAGAGTGAAGAACCAAATCAAGTTTTGAGAATTAGATTGTGATATATGTCAATAAGAGTTATGATGAGATAGTGAGCCCTTCTTACTCTAGAGTATTCCTTGGATTTCAGTCATTATATCACCAAATCTATATTTTGCGTTATAGATCTATGCCACATGCCAATACTTGCACATATCATGTATGCTCAAGTCCATTCTCAGCTTCTAGAAAGCAAGTAATAGCTTTCCTCTGTGATTTGAGTTGTGTCTCATGAATCTATGAACACCACTTTTATGTTGAGTAGGTCATGATAAGTATGGACTCATGTTTCAAAGTATGGTCAGTTTTCAAAAATTCATGATCCTAGTGCTATCCAGTTTAATTCATGTATGTCCTCAATTTATATCTCTTGGTAAATCCATGATGTTGATATTCTATTATTCTGGCCTAAGTTAAGTGTCAAAGTTATCCTTCCAAGTTTTAGGTCTCATGTTCTAACCTTTCAGTGACTCCTCCTTACGTAATAATAGTGGTGATGACTAATTGTGTTGATGGGAGAGAGTAAGTGTTTCTTGTTGATGTAAAATAATTGTATGTTTGTTTTAGATAAGGCCACAAGTGTTAAGTAATATTGAGGCCGAGTCCTTGATACATGATTGTGGTTTGTAGAAATTTTTGTGTGTATGTTCTTGGAGTAGTACATCGGAGTTGTTATGATAGAGGGTTAGAGAATACGAGGAGTGTGCTATTATGGTTGTTTGTTTAGATGTTCATATGTTTTTATAACAATAGGCTTGAATGTCGTGTTGGTGTATGAGTGCATGAATGTGGTGCGCCTTAGTTTCCAACTTTCTCGACCTTAGAATGTATATCCTTAAGTGAATTCATGTCGGGGTTGTCAATAGCACATCTTGTGTAAATTTCAAATTTTTCATACGAGGTTTCAGACTATTTGGATTGTAAAGATAGTGAGCCAACATGATATGTCAGTGGCGTGTCGTGTATCGCGTAGGTAGGGAGAAATGCGACGCGTTGCATATCGCGTCAGTAGTATAATTCAGTTATGGTGCTATGTGTAGTACCCGTGATTTTGTGTTAGGCCTGACCATGGTGAGAGGACTTAGTTTAGTTTAGACGTTAGTATAGTGAGGGAGTATTCGAGAAGAGTTGATAAGCTTCAAAGTAAAAAGTTGCATTGATTGAGGCCTAGTACTTCTATCCTAACTTATGATCTATATGTCTGTGTTCCAAGCTATGGAGTTGTATCTCTGTTGTGATTCCTTAGCCAGATGTCTTGTTCAGATCATGCCTAGAATTCTTTGCTGCCTAATATTATTAGAACATCATGGAATAGTGTTGGAGAAAAACTCCATTTAAGCATGAGCATTCAATATTATCCAGTCCATATAGCCCGCAAAAATTTTTAGCAATCAATAAGATAAGCTCTAATAGATTCCCCACTTTTCACCTAGACTTACTATCAGAAGTCTCATATGTATTTGCATTCCAAGAAGTAATGTGTTTGTATCCATATAAATTATGAATTCAGCACAATTCAGGCATCAGTTTCAGTTTCAGATAATAATTAATGATTCATTTCATGAGTATCCCGTGTATCATCTCAATCTTTTCCTAGTATTTCAACCAAATTCTTATCATTCGGGAATGAATGATCACAAGAGGGGGAAATTGTAATAACCTGAGTTTTCATGTTCTAAACATCTTATCTTTTCTCGTGAGAACAAATCTGGCATAAAGTAATGGTTACTCATAAGTTGACACTCTCCTTTCTATCTTTGTCATATAGCTATTTTCATGAGAATTCACGCACGCACAAATCAGTTCAATAGCTCATTATGTTCAAGATTTAGTGACTTAGTTTATTTCAGTTGTGCATAATAGCGTAGAGCCTCAGATTCCTCAGTGTTTTCAACTTAATTAGCCATATTCGAGGACGTTCTAAGGGGGAGATAATTTAATACCATGTATTTTCATGCTAGAATTCTAACTGTCATTCCTACGCATCCAAGCTTGAATCCAAATGATTTCCATGTGAATATAAGTTTTACGATCATTATCATTGTCTATGTAGCGGTTTAGAGGTGTAAAATATTCATATCAATGACTTAGAACAAAGTTGCGATAAGATCATTTGATTTGTCTAACTTTTGGTATTTGATTCTATAAGGGTCTACTTTAAATGTGTATAACTATTTATATACATAGAATTTTCCAGATCAAAACCCACCAATTGTATATAATTGAATAGCTTTCCTACGATACCAATTTCGAAAAAATCTAACAACCGTGTAAAAAGTTATGCCATTTTCTGTGAGAGGAAGTAAGTCGATGCGATCTTGACATGTCGCGTAGACTTCACCTCAATATGAAAAATTGACGCAGATCCAAGGCTATTTTACATGCTAATTCTATTCCAAAGGGACCTAGGGTCACTTTTGTAAATTCACCTCACCCAAATCCATCCAAAAACACATAATTTCACCCCCGAAGAAGCAAAGATACCTCGTTGTTCATCTTTTCATCTCAAGAAGCAAAACCCTAAGCTCATACTTTCTCTCCAAAAAAACCCAAAATTTCTCCATAAATTCTCCAAGAAAACTCTATATTAAGGTTTTCCAATACAAGAACTTCAAGAACTCATCTTCAAAAGCATCAATAGAAGTCTAAGATTCAAGCTTTTACATTCTATTCATCAAAGATCATCAATTAAGGTATGTAGGGTTTGAACAAGAATAAATCTTTGCCTCTTGTGCCCAAAACTTGATTTTTATTACAAGAGTTATTTGATTTTACATCTTTTATTATGAAATTGAAGTTGGGTTTATACCCTATGTTGCAATTCATGAGATTATGATATTTTCATGGTTTTAGAAGTTGAAATACATGAGCATGTTTATATTTTGGTATATATATAGCTGAAATTTCCAGATTTTAAGATGATTATGAATGTTTTGTTATCAAGCATGAATTTTGAGATTTTGAAATCATGAGATTCATATTATGAGTTACTTTCCAATATCTTGATTGAGATGATTGAAAGCTTTTTAAAAATATTGTTTTGAGCTTAAGTTAAGAATGGAATCCACATTAAGTATTATTTAAAGCAAAGAGAACATGATTTGGTCTTCATTATAGACCCTTGCGTTATTTTGAGGTGGATTTCCTAAAAGTTCTAGGCTGAGTATAGAAGCAGTATTTAGCACCGAGTTGGGTAAGTTACTAGGGTTTCATACCCCTAAACTATGTGCCACCGTAGGTTAAGATACTTATTCCCACTATATGTGGATGACTAAGATAGTGATCACTAAAGCTAAGGTCCTATTCCGATGGAAATGGTAGAACAACTCTCCCCAATGTGGGTGATATGTTGGACTCCATGTAGCTTACATGGTTTATGTCGGTTAGAAGAACCTCTCAAAAAATGTCCCCAATCTTAAAATACTTTCAGTTATTTAGAGTCTAAAGATAAAGTTTTGCACACAGAATAAACTTTAAGATTTCTAAAGCTTAAGACAGAGTACTTTCTAGATTTCAGAAACTAAGTGTAAAAGTTCACAATTTATTCATATATTATTTTATTTAAGATTTCAGTTACACAATCACAATTACAACTTTCAAAAATAAAAATGAGCCTTTTTCCACTTAGCCTATATGATTTCAGAATAAGGAAAGAATACAGATTTTAGAACTAAGTGTAATAACTCACGAGATTTATACTACATGCTTTACTATCCATGATTTATGAGTTTTAGATTTCAGATTACTTAAGCTATGTGAGTCATTTACATTTAGCATGCATGATTTTATAAATGATGATATTGAGATATTATTTTACTTAGTGCATGCACGCCCATATACTCAGTACATCCTCAAAGTGCCGATCCACATATATGTCTATGTGCTACATTATGTCATAAAGTAGGTACAAGATTTAGTATGCATATTCAGATTAAGACAGTTGCAGACTCAAGCCAACAAGATGATGAGTCCTCTTACTTCGGGGACTCCAGTTAGATTTATTTATGTCATTTATTTTTTACTCATACGTATAGATTAGTGATAGTTGAAGTAGCTTTCCAACTATCCATAGTGAGTATTTATAGAGGCTTTATAGACAGTCAGTAGATATTAATGTATTCAGTTTTATTTTCATTAGTAAAAACAGAGTTGTAATCATGTGAATTTAGTTTTGAATTGATCAGATTCAGAAAAGTGTTACTTCCGGCTGATTTTGTACAAATTTATATATCTTAATCAGTTAGTCATGAGTTACGCAAGTATAAGAGTTAGCTTGGGACCACGTGTGGTCCTAAGCACTGTCTGACATCTCGAGACCCATTTTTAGGATATTACAAACTTAGTATTAGAGCGCAGAGTTCAAGTGTCGTAGGGTGTCTGTGAAGCCATGTCTAGTAGAGTCTTAAGTAATGGTATGGAGACGTCTATACTTTTCTTCAAGCGGCTACGAGGCATTTAAGAAAACTTTCCTTTCTTTCCTAATCTAGATCATGCAGTAAAGTTTTTCCCTCAGAATCTCCTTTCTATTCGTGTATTACCCTCAAATTCCTATATCTATGTACTATTCTTGAGGTAAAATGATCAGCAAGTTCCAATTCCTCCCTAGATAATGCTCTTAGATTTACTAGCAAAAATTTTAGAAGTCACACAAAGGGATGAGAGAAGCTCCCTAGTGTGTTAAGTTCCTTAAGTTAAAAGTCTATGTCCTCATTTTTATGAATCGTTTAGTTAAGACATAGTAAGATGTCTATTCTTAGATCGTTAAATATTGTGTGTCAAGTTTCTATCTCTTTTAGTAGTGTTATCATTGTATTGTTGAAACTAAAGTCTAGTGAAACCATGTGGGGCTCTATTGATTCACTAGAATAGTTTCTTTGTTATTCATCTAATTTTATTGTTCAAAACACAAAATCTATGTCTAGTGAAGCCGTGTGAGGCCTGTTTCGATTCACTAGCAACTTGTTGTTCATCTTGTTGTTCTTCTGTTGGTTGGAACTAGGGGTTTTGAGGTGAAGTGACAAGAAGGGTGGCTAGGCCAATTTATTGATTATATAAATAGCTGAATTTTTGCATATGATTTAATTAGTAATGAAGTGATATGTCCTTGTGTGTTAGTTTAGTGGAAGATAGAGAAGGTGTTATTAGTTAAGGTGAATTGTTGTTTGCTGGAGGTGTGAAAAGGGTTGTTGACAGTATTTGTTGTATTAGAAAAGTATAGGTTACTGATACAGTACTTGGTGGTTTAGTATTGTTAATTTAGGCTACCCTTGAGGTTGCAAAAGGAGGTTAGTTGAAACTTGTAGAACTATGAGAAAATTTTAAGCATATAGATGGATGAATAGTAGTGATGGGTAGAGGGAGGATGTGCTAGTGGATTATAATAAGAATGGCCATACTTTTGTAATCAATTATTGTTATTTAAGGCTGTAGTGGACTAGTTTTTCTTGATGTCTTATTTTATAGTTTTCGAGTGAGAATGGTGTGTGGGGTTGGGTTATAAATCATGTTTAGCACTAGACGTTAAGTTTGAATAGTGGATGATCATAAAGGAGAGAATAATGATTCTTCAGTTGTTCATGCTAGTTATATGGAGGTTATCTAGTAGGCTTGAACAATGCATGCAAGAATGTTAGATCATATATTCATAATTAAGTATGATGTAGAGGGGCGCCCAAGATGATATGAGGTAACATTTTCTTGAATTTTACTAAGTTTTGTGTGTTCTTAGTAGTACCCTTAAGTTTATAAGTAGAAAGAGGCTAGTGATATAGTATATGGTGTTCGTAGTAGGTAAGTTAATGAATATGATTGATAATGTTGAACCTTTGGATATAATCTTGATTCTCATGGCGTAGAAATATAAGTGTAGTTATTTTATCTTGATAGGCTATGATTATGTATTTAGAGATATAGGTATGTTTGCAAATAAGGGTGTAAGTGGGTGATGATGATTATTGAAGCTATAAAGTTTAGGATGGTATATAAAAGGGTTGTTCAGGAATGAAGACAGTAAGTTCAAAATATAGTGTATTCTTGTAAGTTTAGTATTTATGTTTATACATTAGAATGATGAAATTGTGGCTTAGACTCGAGGATATGGAGTAGACCATAAGCTTATAATATCAGCTTTGACTTAAGGAGGAGATCGTAGAGTGAAGAACCAAATCATGTTTTGAGAATTATATTATGATGTATGTCAATAAGAGTTATGATGAGATAGTGATCCCTTCATACTCTAGAGTATTCCTTAAATTTCTATCATTATAGCAGCAAATCCTTGTTTTGCATGATAGATCTATGCCATACGCCAATACTTATACACATTATGTATGCTCAAGTCCATTCTCAGCTTTTAGAAATCAAGTAACAGGTTCCTCTATGATTCGAGTTATCCCTTATGAATCTATGAACTCCCATATTATGTTGAGTAGCTCATGATAAGTATGTACTTATGTTGCAAAGTATGGTCAGTTTTGAGAAATTCATGATCCAAGTGCAATCCATTTTATATCATGTATGTCCTCAATTCAGATCTCTTGATGAACCATGATGTTGATATTCTATTCCTATGGACTCAGTTAAGTTTCAAAGTTATCCTTCCAAGTTTTAGGTCTCATGTTTTAACCTTTCAGTGACTCCTCCTTACGTAATAATAGAGGTGATGAGTAATTGTGTTGATGGGAGAGAGTAAGTGTTTCTTTTTGATAAAAGATCATAGTATGCTTGTTTTAGCTAAGGCCATAAGTATGAAGTAATATTAAGGCCGAGTCCTGGATTCATGATTGTGGTTAGTCGAAATTGGTGTGTCTACATTCGTGGAGTAGTACGTGGGAGTTATTGTAATAGAGGGTTAGAGAATACGAGGAGTGTGCTATTATGGCTGTTTGTTTAGACGTTCATATGTGGTTATTGTCTATTGTGTGTCAAGTTTCTATCTCTTGTAATCTTGTTATCATTGTGTTGTTGAAAATAAAGTCTAGTGAAGTCATATAAGGCTCTTTCAATTTATTAGCACAGTTGATTTGTTATTCATCTCATTTTCTTATTCAAAGTACAAAATCAAAGTCTAGTGAAGCCGTGTGAGGCCTATTTTGATTCACTAGCAACTTGTTGTTCATCTTGTTGTTCTTGTGTTGGTTGGAACTGAGGGTTTAGAAGTATAGTGACAAGAAGGGTGGATAGGGCAATTTATTTATTATATATATAATTGAATTTTTGCATATTATTTAATTAGTAATGAAGTGATATGTCTTTGTGTGTTTGTTTAGTGGAAGTTAGAGACGGAGTTATTATTTAAGGTGAATTATTCTTTGTTTGAGGTGTGA
Source organism: Capsicum annuum (assembly GCF_002878395.1). Taxonomy (NCBI): domain Eukaryota; kingdom Viridiplantae; phylum Streptophyta; class Magnoliopsida; order Solanales; family Solanaceae; genus Capsicum; species Capsicum annuum. The sequence continues at coordinate 398,418 of NW_025845566.1, read as the reverse complement.
AAAGGGGTGTTGATAGTATTTGTTGTATTAGAAAAGTATAGGTTATTGCAAAAGGAGATTAGTTGAAACTTGTAGATCTATAAGAGAAGTTTAGGTGTATAGATGGATGAATAGAACTGATGTGTAGAGGGAGGATGTGCTAATGGATTATAATAAGAAATGCCATACGTTTGTGATCAATTATGGTTATTTAAGGCTTTAGTGAACTAATGTTTCTTGATGTATTATTTTATAGTTTTCGAGTGAGAATGGTGTGTGACATTGGGTTGTAAATTGTGTTTTCCACTAGACGTTAAGTTTGAATAGTGGATGATCATAAAGGTGAGAATAATGATGGTTCAATTGTTCATGCTAGTTATATGGAGATGGTCAAGTAGGCTTGAACAGTGTATGCAAGAGTGTAAGTTCATATATTTGTAATTAAGCATGATGTAGAGGTGTGCCAAAGGTGATATGGGGCAGCATTTTCTTGAAGTTTCCTATGTTTTATGTGTGGTTAGTAGTACCCTTGAGTTTCTAAGTGGAAGGAAGCTAGTGATATTATATATGGTGTGTTTACTAGCGAAGTTAAGGAGTATGATTAATAATGTCGACCGTTTGGATATAATCTTGATTCTCAAGGCTTAGAAAATAAGTTAGAAGTGTGATCTTGGTAGGCTATGATTATATGTTTATAGATGTAGATATGTTTGCACATAAGGGTGTAAGTCGGTCATGATGATTATTGAAGCTAAAAAGTTTAGGATGGTATATTAAAGGGTTGTTCAAAAATGAAGTTAGTATGTTCAAAGTATAGTTTATTCTTGTGAGTTTAGCATTTATGTATAGACATTAAAATGATGAAATTCTGGCATAGTCTCGAGGATATGGAGTAGACCATAAGCTTGGAATATCAGCTTTGACTTATGGGGGAGATAGTAGAGTAAAGAACCAAATCTAGTTTTGAGAATTAGATTGTGATGCATGTCAATAAGAGTTGTGATGAGATGAGTATTCCTTTGATTTAAGTCATTATAACACCAAATCAAAGTTTTGCGTGATATATCTATGACACATGCCAATACTTATACACATCATGTATGCTCAAGTCCATTCCCAGCTTCTAGTAAGCAAGTAACAACTTCCCTCTGTGATTTGAGTTATACCTCATGAATCTACAAACTCCAGTCTAATATTGAGTGGCTCATGATAAGGATGGACTCATGTTTCAAAGTATAGTGAGTTTTAACAAACTCATGATACTAGTGCAATCCAGTTTATTTCATGTGTGTCCTCAATTCAGATCTCTTGATGATTCCATGATGTTGATATTCTATTGTTCTGGACTCAGTTAAGTGTCAGATTTATCCTTCCAAGTTTTTGGTCTCATGTTCTAACTTTTTAGTGACTCCTCCTTACGTAATAATAGTAGTGATGAGTAATTATGTTGATGGGAGAGAGTAAGTGTTTCTTGTTGAAGAAAGATCGTTGAATGCTTGTTTTAGATAAGGTCATAAGTGTGACGTAATATTGAGGCTGAGTCCTTGATACATGATTGTGGTTAGTTGAAATTGGTGTGTGTATATTCTTAGAGTAGTGCATGGGAGTTGTTGTGATAGAGGTTTAGAGAATACGAGGAGTGTGCTATTATGGTTGTTTGTTTAGACGTTCATATGTGGTTATAACAATAGTCAGGAATGCCGTGTTGTTGTATGAGTGGATAAATGTGGTGCGCATTAGTTTCCATCCTTCCTGAACTTAGAATATAAATCCTTAAGTGAATTCATGGTTGGGGTTGTCAATAGCATATCTCGTGTAAGTTTCAGATATTTTAGACGAGGTTTGAGACCTATTTGGATAGTAAAGATGGTGAACCAACGCGATACGACCGCGGTGCGTTGTGTATCACATTGGTAGGGATCAAAGCAACGTGTCGCATATTGCGTCGGTAGTCATTCTGAGTTAGGCCTTACCATGGTGAGAGGACTTAGTTTATTTTAGAACTTAGTAAGATAGGTTTATCAATGCCCATATGAGTATTAGAAATTTAATCAAGTGAGTATGGTATTTAATGGGAATTGTATAGTGAGGAAGTATTCGAGAAGAGTTGACAAGCTTGAAAGTAAGAAGTTGCATTGATTGAGGCCTAGTACTTCTATCCTGAATTATAATCTATATGTCTATGTTCCAAGCTATAGAGTTGTATCTCTGTTGTGATTCCTTAGCCAGATGTCTTCTTCAGATATGCCCAAAATTCATCCCTCTCTAATATTATTAGAATTTTGTGGAAGATTGTTGAATAAATACTCCATTTGAGCAAGAGAATTCAGTATGATCCAGTCTATATAGCCTGCAAACCTTTCTAGCAATCAATCAGATAGGTACCTATAGATTCCCAACTTTCCACCTAGTCGTACTATCAGCAGTCTCATATGTATGTCCATTCCCAGAGGTAATGTGTTTGCATCCATGAAAATTATGAATTCAGCTCAATTCCTGCATCAGTTTTAGTTTCAGATATTAAGTAATGATTCAGTTCGTGAGTATCCCATGTATCATCTCAATCTTTTCCTAGTATTTCTACCAAATCAGTATCATTCGGGGATGAACGATCATAAGAGGGGGATATTGTAATACCTTGAGATTTCATGTTATAAGCATTTCATCTTTTCTCATTAGATCAGATATAGAGTAAAGTAATGGTTACTCATAAATTGACACTCTCGTTTCTCTCATTGCCAAAGAGCTATTTTCATTAGAATTCATGCACGCACAGATCAGTTTAGTAGCTCATTATGTTTAAGATTCAGTGATTCAGTTTATTTCAGTTGTGCATATTACTGTAGAGACTCAGATTCCTCAGTGTTTTTTGGTTAATTAGCCATATTCGAGGACGAGTATTTCAAAGGGGGAGATAATGTAATACCCCATATTTTTGGGCTTCCAATCTCTAATCCAAATGATTTCTATGTGAATATAAGTTTCACGATTATTATCATAATCTATGAAGTGGTTTAGAGGTGAAAAATGTTCACAGTAATGACTTAGAACAAAGTTGAGCTAAGATTATTTGATTCGTCTAACTTTTGCTGTTTAATTCTATAAGGGTCTACTTTAAACATGTATAACTATTTATATACATGGAATTTTCTAGTTCAAAGACCCACCAAATTTAGATAATTGAATTAGCTTTCCAGCAATACCAATTTTGCAAATATCCGAGAACCGAGTAAAAAGTTATGTCATTTCCCGTGTGAGGCAGTTAGACGACGCGATCTTGATGCATTGCGTCGACTTTGCCTCGATACGAAAAACTGATGCGGATCCAAGGCTATTTTACATGCTAATACCGTTCCAAAGGGGCCTAGGGTAACTTTAGTCAATTCCCCTCACCCAAATCTTTCCAAAAACACATAATTTCACCCTCAAAGAAGCAAAGATGCCTCATTGTTTATCTTTTCATCTGAAGAAGCAAAAACCCTAAGCTCATATTTTCTCTCCAAGAAACCCAAAATTTCTCCATTAATTCTCCAAGAAAACTAAAGATTAAGGTTTCCCAATACAAGAACTTCAAGAACTCATCTTCAAAAGAATCAATAGATTTCTAAGATTCAAGCTTTTACATTTAATTCATCTAACATAATCAATTAAGGTATGTAGGGTTTGAACAAGAATAAATCTTTCGTTCTTGTACCCAAAACTTGATTTTTATTACAAGAGTTATTTAATTTTACCTATTTTATTATGAAATTGAAGTTGGGTTTATAACCTATATTTCTATTCATGAGATTATGAGATTTCCAAGGTATTAGAAGTTGAATTACATGAGCATGTTTATATTTTGGTATATATATGCTTGAAATTTCTAGATTTTAAGATGATTATGAATGTTTTGTTATCAAGCATGAATTTTGAGATGTTGAAATCATGAGATTCATATTATGAGTTATTTTCCAATATATTGATTGAGATGATTGAAGTCTTGTTAAGAAGATTGTTTTGAGCCTGAGTTAAGAAAGGAATCCACATTAATTATGATTTAAAGCAAAGAGAAACACGATTTGGTCTTCATTATAGACCCTTGAGTTTTTTTGAGGTGGATTCCCCAAAAGTTCTGAACTGAGTATAGTAGTAGTATTTAGCACCGACTTTGGTAAGTTACTATTGTTTCATACCCCAGAACTACATGCCACCGTATGTTGAGATACTTATTCCCACTATATGTGGATGACCGAGATAGTAATCACTAAAGTTGAGGTTCTATTCAGATGGCAAGGGTAGAATTCCTCTCCCTAACGGGTGCGAGACGTTGGACTCCATGTAGCTCACATGGTTTATGTCGGTTAGAAGAACCTCCCAAAAGCTGTCCCCACTCTTAAAAGAGTTTTAGTTATTTAGAAAAATGAGATAAAGTGTTTTCCACACAGAATAAGCTTTAAGATTTCTAAAGCCTAAGACCGAATACTTTCCAGATTTCAAAAACTAAGTGTAAATTACATAAGATTCTAATTACAGAATTACAGTTACAACTTTCAGAAATAAAGGTGAGCCTTTTTGCACTTAGCCTATATGATTTGAGAATAACGAAAGAATACGGATTTTAGAACTAAGTGTAATGACTCATGAGATTTATACTACATGCCTTACTATCCATGATTTATCAGTTTTAGATTTCAGATTACTCAAGCTATGTCAGTCATTTACATTTAGCATGCATGATTTTATAAATGATGATATTGAGATATTATTTTACTTATTGCATGCACCCGCATATACTCAGTACATCCTGAAAGTGCTGATCCACATATATGTCTATGTGCTACATTGTCTCATAATATAGGTACAAGATTTAGTATGCATATTCAGATTCAGATAGTTGCAGATTCAAGCCAGCAAGATGATGAGTCCTCCTACTTTGGGGACTCCAGTTAGATTCATTTATGTTGTTTATTTGTTACTTATATGTATTGATTAGAGATAGTTGGAGTAGCTTCCCAACTATCTATAGTCAGTATTAGTAGAGGCTTCGTAGACAATCAGTAGATGTTAATGTAGTCAGTTTCAATTTCCTTTGTAAAAGTAGAGTTGTAATCATGTAAATTTAGTTTTGTATTGATTAGATTCAGAAAATAGTTACTTTCCACCGATTTTGTACTAATTTATGTATCTTAATCAGTTGCTCATGAGTTACGCCAGTATAAGGGTTAGCTTGGGATCACGTGTGGTCCTAATCACCGTGTGATGTCTTGAGACCCATTTTTACGGCGTTACAAACTATTCGTTGTTCATTGCAAGGTGGAGAATGCTTTTAAATCCTATGTCCCATGAAAACCTTATTTCATGATTGGTACCGATGTAAGTTAGTCCTGTTATCACCAAATCCTCTTGTCACCAAATAAACCCCTACCTTGTGTTGTGAAGATTATGATTCATAAAACTCATGTGCAAGATCATCCCTATGTAAAGTTTCATTATCTTATGTTTTGTGCTTTCACATTTCACTAGGAGTTATCATGAAGCTCGTTTGATGCATTTACATATTTTTTAAACGAAACATGTTCAATGCGAGGTTTCGTTCCTTATTCTACACTTTTAAGACTTCAACAATTCCCTACCCATCATTTGGGGATGAATGATCCCAAGGGGGAGATAATGTAACACACTGCATTTTTGAGCTAGCAAGCGAACCATCATTCCTATGTGCGTAAGCTATAATTTCATGATTTATATTTAAATTCATGTGTGATGATCCTTCTCATACTTTGTAAAGTGATTATGAGGTAAAAAGTGTTCATAAAAAATCACTTGGAGCAAAGTTGAGCTAAGAGTCATTCATTCATCCAAAGTTTGATATTTTATTCTACAAGGGCCTACTTTGAACATGTATAACTTTCGGTACACAGAATTTTTCAGCTCAATACCCACCAAATATTAGATTATTGAATTAGCTTTCCTACAATACCAATTTCGCCTAAATCTGATAACTGAGTGAAAAGTTATGGAATTTCCCGTGTGAGGCAGTGAGCTGATGCGATCTTGAGGCTTCACATCGACTATGCCTTAAAACGAAAGCTAACGCAAATCTAAAGTGGTTTACGTGCTATTTCAATTCCTAAAGGGTCTAGGGGCACTTTAGTCATACTACCTCACACAAATTCCGTCCCTAGACATTCATAAACGATATTAGGTTCATAAATAACGTCTTTAACTCTCAAAAATCCCTAGTCATTTCTCAAGAACACAATAGGAGAAAAACAACAAGGGTGTAATACCCCAAAAAATTTTTCATCGAAATTTGTTGCGTAAACGTATTGGATCCTATCTTCGAGAATGATTAATAATTTTTTTGTGTGTCATTTCTTGGATTTCGACCCACCATTTCGTAGAGCATCGAATAATATTCCAACGATATGTGGATCACCCAAAACGGACACTAGAGCGATGAGTTACGAACATTCCGATCAATCTACGACCATTCCGATCGAACTGAGAACAGTAAAATGTGCAGGAAAGAAAAATACTACAGCTAGACGATTTTTTTTGATGAACTTCAAACGATCATAACTCCTTGTACATAATGAACTGTGTGAGATACTATATATCAACGGAAAGCCCTGAGAATCTTCTTTCCAATAAAATTGTTTTCATCCAATTTGGACATCGGAGTAAAAAGTTATGGCCAATTTACTTCAGCCTATCAGATAGATTACTGAAGGACAGATTCGGATTTTATTTGTTTCTTAGGGGCATTTTGGTCTTTCACCACTCTTTTAAACCTCTATAAATACCCCATTCAGCTGAGAACTTGTATTATTTTCCTCTCATTTCTCTTATATATATATATATATATATATATATATCTCAAGTTAGGGTTAGGGTTTTGAATTGGGGGAAATTAATTGGAGGCTTTGATTCAAGAATTCCTTCCATCAATTTCTTCCCACCATGAAATCTAAGGAATGCAAGTGTTTATCTATGGACTCCTTTCGCCCATAGAGTCCACGAATCCCTTTTTGAAAGTTCAAGTTATGTATATATATATATATATATATATATATATATTTTCTAGACTTTGATGATGTATATATATATATGTTGATTGATATTTGATGGTTTAGATATATATGAGGATTATGTATGTTACTTGATATATATATATATGATGATTATGCATGTTGGTTGATATATATATGTGTGTGGTGATGGTGTATGTTTGTTTAAACATGCATGCGATGATTTGGTATATTGGATGAGATATATGGGGTGGCGGAAAACATGAGAATTTGACAAATTCACCAATGCCTAAAAGTGCATGTAAGGTGTTTGTGAAATTTTCTAAGAGGCTATAAATTTATGTTCTTAGGATATAATAAGTTCTAAATGACTAGACTACTTTTTATGTATACGTGTTATTGTCTAAAATTGGGGATGTTGTGTGGAAGGCTTTTGATATGGTTGTAAGTGCGGACGAGGGATTTAGTTGGTGCAATTAAGATAAATGATGGTGTTGTAGCACATGTAATTGTTCATACTAACCTATGCCTAAATGGTGCATGCAAGGTAATTGTAGAAATGCCTAGTTGAAGAAGAATGGGTTGTATGACCCCTTGTGATCGAAGTGATGAGTTCATACCATACTTGCATGCTACGTGTTTACTATGATGCTTGAGGGAAATGGTAAGGCCATTAGGCCACGCGAAGTGTGATATGTCTAATTATGGGTCAAATTGCATATATCAAGATCTTAAAGGAAAGAACCTTGAGAAGTGAACCATGATGTGTTGAATGTATGTTATTTGTATGTATCTCGATTGGATGAACGATATTATGTTGTATTCTTCCTTAACCATATGCATCCTTGTTGAATGATCTACGATGTAATGGAATGAGATCCCAATACTAGTATATAAATATGATCTTCAAATGATTGGTGTGAGGTGTTAATGAATGCATGGTGCATGATGGCCTATGGACATGTGAGTATGCGTTGTTGTATACTCGTATTACTTATGTTATTGATTGTTGGGGGTACGTATGCCCGAAATAGTCTGCTGGTCTAGAGCTGAGTTAGTTCCGCGATAATCTTAGTCGTGCTACGATAGATGAATTTCTAATGATTTGAGAACTTAACATGAATTTCCTGAGAACTTAGTATGTGGGGTTTTGAACAAGAATATCTTTTCATTATTGTTCCCAAAGAATTGATTTTATCATTGAAATTTCATGATTTTGTAAAGTGGGTAAATACCCAAGATATTTTAATGACAAATTATGAGGTGATGAAAAATATAAATTGTTTAAGCTTTGATGTACATGATTACTTTATTATTCCCAAGTTATGATTTGGTATGGTGAATTTCATATTTCTACCATGAGTTGATATTTCAAGTGTTTTCAAGATATGATTTATGGAACTTTGAATCATCCAATATTGGTATACATAATAACCTTATTATCTTGTTTTCTTTAATTGAGATTTTATGTCATAAATTGCATACCACTACTATGAATTTTTTTTTTGAGGATTCTTGATATAAGAGTTATGATTTGAGTTACATTACGACATACAAAATCTTACTATGATTTGAAGATCTTAAATGCTTTTCAAAAGCTATTGTCATGATTTGGATATTGGAATGAAAGAATGATCATTTGAGAATATTGATTTGCATCCGCACAGTCAGGATGATTTATATTGATTTTAAGCTCGCAGCGATGAAATGTTGTGTTATTGATACCATGTTGATGTTGAGGAAAATTAAAATGTTTTGAGCTAAAATGTGTTGAGTTAGGAATCTATAAATTGATATGATTTGATAAATGAGAAAGATATTTGATTTGGTCTTTATGATAGACCCTTGTGATGTTGTGTTGGATTTTCTAATGCGTTATGAGCTAGTCCGGGAGTATTACTTAGCACCGAGAGGGAAATTTAGTATTTCTCCAAACCTATGTGCCACCGTAGGGTTGTTGATGATGATATTCTTGGCCAGAGAGCCAAATTGTGATTATGAAAGATTTAAGGTTGTACTCCCTGGCAAGAGTACAACACTCCCGCCAATTGGAGTGCTCTCTGTAGGAGGGCAAACTTCAGTACTCCACGCGGCTCACGTGGGGTTGTCGGCTATAGGAAACTCCCCTGTCCATAAGAGTATGTTTCTTCAACTATCGAGTCGCTCCGAGTCTTGAGTTGATGAGTTTGGTTCTCTATGATGAGTTATGAGAATTTATGATGAATATTGATGATTTTATGATGATTTATAACATTTTACTTATGTTTTCCTCTCTATAATATTATGAGAAGTATGGATAATGAAATTCAAGCGATGTGAGTCTTCATTTTCTGTACACATGTTTTACGAAATCAAAGATATTATTCAAATTATTGCGTGCACCCCCACATATTTAGTTGCTTATGAGGAGTCATGGTGAATTATGTAACTACTTCCCACGGTTTCTGTGTCATTATAAATCTTTAGGAGTCAGGGGTGTGAGTGTATTCAAGATCAATGTTGGTATCCTGTGATTCGGTAATGCAGTACCCCAGTACAGTAGTTAGTTTCAAGGACAATAAAGTGGTATCCGAGTTATGGTATCTGGAGTCGTTATAATTGTTATAGTGGTTGTGAGTTGTACATTCATATATGTGTACTCATTCATTATTCTCATGATTATTCTTTTGATTAAATGTTCTTGTATAAGCCCTTGCATTTAACCTTCCCTGCTTGCATACTCAGTACATCTTAGTACTGACGCATTCGCGCTATGATGTTCTTTTATTTTGGGGGACCATAGGTTCAGAGGAGTGAAACTTGGAGCATCTTAAAAGTCACTTGTATAGAAGAAGTGGGTGAATCAGTGAGTCCTTATCATCTAAGTATGTTGTTATTACAGTATTTGATTTTAGTAGACTAAGTTAGTTTGGGGAATTGTCCTTTCAACTCCACAATTCAGGCAGTGTAGAGGCTTTTCAGATAGATGTATTACTGTGTGATTTAAGGTATTGTATATTCCTAGATGTTTGAACCTTATGGAAATTGTTAGCCAGTTTTTGCATGTATTTTATTATATTATGCAGTGAACAGGTACAGATATTAGAAAAATGGTAAGTTTATGGTCCTTCGAGATCATAAGCACCGTGTGGCGTTCTGGTTCTTGGGAATCGGGGCATTACAAAATTATTATCAGAGCCTAAGATTCAACAATTTCCTAGGGAGTCTGAAAAGCTGCATCTAGTAGAGTCTTGTACAAGAGTGTGTTGCGCGCCACATTCATGTACGAGAGGCTATGGGATGTTTAGAAGAGTTTCCGTTCATTCATGATCCAGATCGTACTATAGCAAGATTTTCCAAGAGAGATATGTAGACTCTTGTAATGATCTACTTATGTCAGATTTACCTTACTCTTAAGGTAACAGAAGTAGTAAATCCAAAGTCTTTCAGATAGAACTTTCTCTGATGGTCCCCGCAGATAGTTTCAGAATAGTGTTCTCTAAAGTGAGCAGAGTATGCCTTATGGGGTTAGATGTTTATATGGTGAATGAATAGGCTTGAAATTATATATGTAAGAATCTAAGTGTGGAAGTTGGGAATTATATGTGTTGATTGATGGAGATATAGCGGCAATTCTCATGGTGTGGAGAAGTATAAGTGTAAGAGATGTGATATTTGAAGGGTAGAATGAGAATAGTATGTTTATTAAAGATTTGTGGATATTCATGTTATGATTTAGAGGCTAAGCTTGAAACTTTGAAGAAATCGAAGCTGATACTATGTTTAGTAAGACAAGTAGGTGTTGAAAAGAGTGTATGTATATGATGATGATTGTAGAGACTAAGGATAGATAAGAGTTGTATTCCAAGAAGTAGAATTGGTATTGAATTTATATTTTCAGGTGTAGTCTTTCTGGATGAATAAAGTTATCATTTTGTGCACCGTTGTGCCTCAGACTCTAGAGTACATTGGTTGTAGTTCATTTTGGGGTTTAGCCAAGTGTTCAAAAGTGTTTGACGATGACTTAAAGTTGAGAGGAGGATGATAGAGAAAGTGACAAGTCAGGCCCTCAGAATCTGGTAGTGGTGCCCGTAGGTAAGGAAAAGCAGTAAAGGGAAACAGTTCCCGACCCATTCTTATTTCAGTGAAATATGTCTAGAGGGACCTTAGGTCCCAAGGGGGAGATACCCCATAATGTTATAATAATTGCATGTCCATGCTCTTTCTATGATGTTAACCTCATCTTTCGTTGAATTTCTAGTTATGCTTTTGAGAATTTGGTATATTAGGTATATTCGTATTTAATATGCACGTTCAATAGAAAGGAACTCGAATTGTGGGCATGTTTGAACATGTGTTGAAGAGATTGGTTGGGTGATGATTCTGTGCATTTGAGATGCATGTGTGTTGTGAGAATTTACCCATGAGTGGGTTGTTGAATGTTTTACGTGATAGATGTGCATGACTAGTCAACGTACGCAGAGTATTGGTTGCTTCAATCGTGTGGTAATGTTTTGAGATGTGTTGTTGTCTTGAATAAAACCAGTCAATTAGTGTTCTTGATCTAGCCTTCACATTCAAGGATGAATATTTCCAAGGGGGAGATGATGTAATACCTCAAAAAATTTTTCGTTGAAATGTTCTGCGTAAACGTATTGGATCCTATCTTCGAGAATAATTTATAATTTTTCTGTGTGTCATTTCTTGGATTTCAACCCACCATTTCGTAGAGCATCAAATAAGATTTCCAACGATATATGGATCAACCAAAACGAACTCTCTAGCGATGAGTTACGACCATTCCGATCAAACTACGACCATTCCGATCGAACTGTGAACAGTAAAATGTGCAGAAAAAAATACTGCAGCCAGGCAATTTTTTTGGTCAATTTCAAACGATCATAAATCCTTGTACATAATGAACTGTGTTAGATACTATATATCAACGGAAATCCCTGAGAGTCTTCTTTCCAATAAAATTGGTTTCATCCAATTTGGACATCGAAGTAAAAAGTTATGGCCAATTTACTTCAACCTATCAGATAGATCACTGAAGGACAGATTCAGATTTTATTTGTTTCTTAGGGGCATTTTGGTCTTTCATCACTCTTTTAAACCTCTATAAATACCCCATTCAGATGAAAACTTGTATTATTTTCCTCTCATTTCTCTTATATGTGTAAATATATCAAGTTTGGTTTGGGGTTTTGAATTGGGGGAAATTAATTGGAGGCTTTGATTCAAGAATTCCTTACATCAATCTCTTCCGGCCACGAAATCTAAGGTATGCAAGTGTTTATCTATGGACTCCTTTAGTCATAGAGTCCACGCATCCCTTTTTGAAAGTTCAAGTCATGTATATATATATATATATATATATATATATATGTATATAAGCTTTGATGATGTGTATATATATATATGTTGATTGATATTTGATGGTTAAGATATATATGAGGATTATGTATGTTACTTGATATATACATATATATATGATGATTCTTCATGTTGCTTGATATATATATATGTGTGGTGATGGTGTATGTTGGTTGATACATGCATGTAATGATTAGGTGTGTTGGATGAGATACATGGGGTGGCGGAAAACATGAGAATTTGATGAATTCAGCAATGCCTAAAAGTCCATGTAAGGTGTTTGTGGAATTGTCTAAGAGGCTATAAATTTATGTTCTTAGGATATAATAAGTTCTAAATGGCTAGACTACTTTCTATGTATACGTTCAACATGAACTCGATGTTATTGTCTAAAATTGGGGATGTTGCGTTGAAGGCTTAAGATATGGTTGTAAATGCAGACGAGGGATTTAGTTGGTGGAATTAAGATGAATGATGGTGTTGTAGCACATGTAATTGTTCATACTGACCTATGCCTAAATGGTGCAAGCAAGGCAATTCTAGAAAGGCCTAGTTGAAGAAGAATTTATAGTATGACCCCCTATGATCGAAGCGATGAGTTCATACCATACTTGCATGCTACGTGTTTACTATAATGCTTGAGGGAAATGGTAAGGCCATTAGGCCACGCTAAGTGTGAAATGTCTAATTATGGGTCGAATTGCATATATAAAGATCTTAAAGGAAAGAACCTTCAGAAGTAAACGATGATGTGTTGAATGTATGTTATTTGTGTGTATCCCGATTGGATGAACTATGTTTTTTTGTATTCTTCCATAACCATATGCATCCTTGTTGAATGATCTACAATGTAATGGCATGAGATCCCAATACTTGTATATGAATATGATCATCAAATGATTGGTGTGAGGTGTTAATAAATGCATGGTGCATGATGGCCTGTGGACATGTGAGTATGCATTGTTGTATACTACGTATTACTTATATTATTGATTGTTGGGGCTTCGTATGCCCGAAATAGTCTGTTGGTCTAGAGCTGAGTCAGTTTCGCGATAATCTTAGTCGTGCTACGATCGATGAATTTTTGATGACTTGAGAACTTATCATGAATTCCGTGAGAACTTAGTATGTGGGGTTTTGAACAAGAATATCTTTTCATTCTTGTGCCCAAAGAATTGATTTTATCATTGGAATTTCATGATTTTGTAAAGTGGGTAAATACCCAAGATGTTTTAATGACGAATTAT